>NC_051219.1:10049403-10104403 GCF_015220715.1 Pygocentrus nattereri | reverse complement strand
GATGAGACCGAGCTTTATTTCTTACGGGTCATAGAAAAGCAGCGATCTGCGACAATTGGACACTCCACAAGTTGATCAACACATGTCGGCCCCAGACACTCGTAGCACTTCAGCAATGTAGGAGCCTGTAAATCTACACAGACAACCAGGCAAAACAACAACAACAACAAAAAATTACATATGGAGGGAAAAATGTTTCATACTTCACTTTACCAACCAAATATAGATGAATTTACAGTACACAAAAAAATCCACATGCACAGCATAATGAATACTGAGTGGAAAAAGTACTGAAAATCCCTGCTTAAGAAAAACTACTGTTGCTGTAATAGTAAGTACAAAAAAAGTATTAATAAAGTAAGTTACTCAAGTAAGAGATAATAAGTTGTTTATTGGAAAACTGCTTGAGGAACTGAGTTACTTTTTTGTATCTCCACAATCACAACCTGAAAATATCTCTGAGTTGACTCTCAGCTGTATCACTGGAAATAATCAGTTCACTCTACTAGTGCACATTTATCCCTCTTTCTATGAACTGTGTAAGAATAAAGTTTACTTTTAACTACATGCATTTCATGGTTAGATGATTATATAAGATTTCCTAGTTTATCTGTGTCCAACAACGTTGTTTAGAATCAGTGTAACGCCATGCAGAGTTTATTACTGTTTAATTTTAAAACTCTACATAGAGTCAAAATAACAGGTAGGATACTGAATTAATATAACAGCAGCCCTACTGCACATTGGCTGATGAAATGATTCTTCACAGATCCAGTGCTGGTTATCCAGTGCGGGTAATCATTCTGATTAAATCATAAAGAATCAGAAATGTACTGTATTTTATATTTTTACTTTATTTGACAGACTCAGATATAAATAAAGATGAAAACAACAAGAGAGAGAGAGAGAGAGAGAGAGAGAGAGAGAGAGAGAGAGAGAGAGAGAGAGAGAGAGAGAGAGAGAGCGAGCAGAGCTCAAATAAAATTTTCTGCTGAGGTCATGGTTACAGTACAGATGTGGCAACTTTACATTTAGTTGTTTTATAATGAGACTAATTGATCATTTTACAGTAGAACACTTTTATAACACTCCCACCTTTGTTACACAGATCAGTGTCACAACATGTTGCCATTCTCCCTGCTGAATCACATTCAGCCTGGGTTACACATGCTTTCACTGTATACGGTGAACCCATAAGTTCGGCTGAGAGAGAGAGAGAGGGAGAGAGAGAGAGAAGAGGAAGGAGAGATAAAGAAAGTTACAGGGCTGAAGACCATTCACAGTTATGCATAGAACATTGAGAGACTGAAAAAGCTGAATTTACTCCATTCAGATGGAAAACTACATGAATAAACTACACGGACATGCCAGAGGTCATGAGAGAGAAACTAATATCGTGCAAGCCACATCATTCTCTCCAGAACGCTCCTCAAACCTGGACGACTTAGACCCGATGGCACACTGCGTTATGCTGGTGGAATATCCCATCGTTGTTGGGGTACATGAAGTCCACACTAATGCTTCCCTTAGAAGTTTAATTACAGTAAAGTTGATATTTTGAAATTCGTGCCTGTATTTTATTGTGATGTGTCTGAAACAGGTGGTATATTTTGAATAATTCAGAAAATGCTAAAATATTGTTATGATGTTTTCCTGATATATTACACTTGGGCAGATGTTTGGAGATGTGAGATCTGAAATTTGATTAATTCAGATAATTTGATATAATTCAGATTCAGCCTCTACTTCATCTCAGTATCAGACAATGTATGTTTGACAGCTTAATATTGAAACTGTTTTGGAAAGCTGATGCTGCATTTTAAACCTGATCTCTTCGAGAACTTCCAAAAGAAGAAGAAATCAGCTCTAGTGACTGCCTTTTGATTTCATACAAATGTAGATATAAGCACTGCTCCTCACACCTTTTCACACAAATGAGCTACAGTAAACAAACTGCTGTGAGTCGTGTGCTGTAAAGTCTCAGATGAGGTGGAGCTTTATTTTTTACCGTGGCCACATCGATCTTGATACGGCAAACACACCACAGGTCTAGGATTACATGGCAGGCTGTCACATTGGTAGCACCTCAGAGCTGCAGAACCCTGTAAAGCTTCTCAGAGAAAGAAACAAACAATGAAATGTGAATCTAAACAAATGAAATAGAAGGAAACACATGTTCTGCTAGCCTCTTCGCAGCATCGCAAACAGTGATTAAGGCTAATCAAAAATGTAGAAAAGTATCAAAAACAACAATTCATTTTCATTCTGGAATCATTCCAGATCCTAAGATAAAATGAGCTCTTTAAAAGAGAATGTGCAAAAGGCTGTTGTTTAGATTGTTTAGTACTGAAAAGGAGTTTCGGTTCTTTGAGGTTTACATTCCCACTAACACTCAATAGCACTACTATTTAATGTAGATAAAATAGAATAAATGTGGTCGATATATAAGATACATCAGCCTTAAAAAGAAAATTCTCTGCATTTAATTATATACCATGTGATATTAAGTATTAGTACCTTCTGAGAAAAGCATGTAGACGAGCATCAGAGTGACCAGCGTCTTCATTGTTGGGGAGTTTGAGAAGCTGAGAGTGTGATGGAGAGACGACAGTGAAGTTCATATATACGACTCTAGAGTTCTGAGAAGGTGTGGCTTTGAAGGCGCTGTTCCTCTTTACAGCTCTCCACTCGTACAGCACCTCCTGCACCCTTTAGTCCCGTGGTGTTAAAGCCACAATTTGAAACATCTTTCATGAGAGAACATGTCAACACTTGGGGCATATGCTGTTGAAGGGATCCTGTAATCAAACTTGAAACTTCTTTAAAATAGTAGCCTTGGGTTACGAATATATTTCTAACACCTGGGAATAACAGCAATAGCAGTTAGCAATAGCAAAAAACAATAGCAGTTCTTTGTCTTTTCTTTTTCCCTGTGAGGCACGTGACATTGCCCTTGAGAAGGGCGCCGCCCTTCTCCAAACTAGCCTCCAAACAGTCATTGTGACTGCCTGGACTGTAAACTCAGATTAGTTGACAATCTTCTCCTACAATTGTACTAAATAAACTGGATATTTCCATCATCATATAACTGAGAACCTTCAAGGCCTCGGGCCCAACTGAGAGTCAGTTACTGATGTCATTAAGAGAGACACCCTTTTGCAGTCACAGAGGGTCATCAACACGGATGCCTATGTGGATTAATGTCATCCAGTGTTTTGATACACCTTAATGAACGACCAGAGATAATGATACTATTGATTTTAATATAGCAAATCAGAGTCATGTATTCACGTTTGACAAACTTCTAATTGGACCAAGTCTTTGTTAAATGGGGAAGACAACTGCTGGTACTCTCTCACCCCCTCCTCTCTCTCTCCCTACTCAAAGTTTTAGCCTACTGATTTTCTTTAAGCTGTTGACGTAGTTAAGCCTTTGCCTCTGAGGTTAAGTGCGTTTGTGTGAACGTGATGACGTACTGAGATTATTTGTCTTTATTACTTTTTACTTTTCTAATTTTATGTATTTCACTCATGCTGTAGCACATTACCCAACATTGTTATCCAGAGCTTTTGCATTTTTGTCCTGTTATTTGCGGTTATTTACATGTTACAGAGCTAGATCAGTGTACTGTTAGAGCAGAGAGAAAGTCTTCCCCAAAGACTTGTATAGTGTGACATGCTTGTCCAGAATCCAGGGCGGCGACATGGAGGGAACAGTGTTTCCCACTACACTATACCAACCACACTACAATCAAGTGTAGATGAAGTCCCACCACATCATAAAATACATTTACACAACATTAGCTGACAATATATGCTCTATATTCATTTAATTCTTGGCTGGAAGTGTTTATCTTCCCTACATGCGAGTGGTGCTACTAGGATGCCATATCAATTGGTTAATGAATCTGTAATAAATGACTTCAAAGCCACTGAATGGTAGAGCCGACTCTTGAGATTGATTATACTTTCTTTAAAGTAATACCTGAAGTAAAACTTCACACAACAGTGTTTCAGCAGCAACTAGTCGGCCAACAGCTCCACACATCCTAGAACTTTGATCTTCTATTCCATTCACAATATACCAATGGAAAAACTTTCCAAATTGGATTATAAAGTGAATAGCTAAGCAATTTCAATTCATTTCATTTCATTTCATTTCATTTAACTTATTGCCATTACACCAACACACAGTTGCACAGTATAACAAAACAATGTGAGGCAACTTTTCCAGTGCAGTGAAAATAACAGATTTATAAACAATAGTGCAAAGAAAACAGACAATAACACAAAGACAAGATGTGCACAGACAGTAAATTTAAAATATGTGTAAGATCAGAGACAGAGGTAGAATTTGAAGCGCAAACTATAGTAAGTAATAAACATGGATGTCTTGAGCGAATTAGCGCTTAGGTGTTTTATAGGTGTGCATTAATTGGAAGTGTACGATATATTAAACTAGGTCAGGTGTGCAAAGATTTTCTAAAATGCAAATATACTACATATTGTAAACACAGTGTAACGCACATCACAGTTGTTATCTTTGGGATAGTGTAGTGGTAAACACCTCTGCCTTCTACACTGTAGACTGGGGTTCAATCCCCACCTGGGCAAACACCCTACACTATACCAATAAGAGTCCTTGGGCAAGACTCCTAACACCACCTTGGCCTGCCTATGTAAAATGATCAAATTGTAAGTTGCTCTGGATAAGAGCGTCTGCCAAATGTCATAAATGTAAACTTCAAGAGGTGTAATGTGCAGTTAAATGAGCATTAGCAGTTTAACATAAAGTATACAGCTTACAGCATAAATGTTCAAATATGGAAAGATCAAGTTAAAAGTACAATGTGTGTACAGTCCCATGAGCTAGTGGAGCTCAGTGTGTAGATATGTTGAGTAGACTGGGAGGATCAGGGATGGGTCATTAACAGTTGTATTCAGGTTCTGGTTGGTGTTGCTGAGTTCCCTGAGTGCTGTAAGCCTTCTTGATATTTGTGTAGACGCGATCCAACATGTTTTCCCCTTGTGTCTGACAGGAGATGTGCTGATTGAACTTGGAGAGCACTGTTTTGAAATCAGTCTGGTGGAAATCCCTGACGATGAGTACAGCTCTTGGATGCTGAGACTGTTGCTCACTAATAGCATTAGCTAGTGTAGTTACAGCCATAACAAAAACCACAGTAAAGTATCATGGAAGGTAAAAGGGCCAACATCTTACCATCATGAACTCCAAATCAAGAGAGCAAGAGCATTCAACAACAGCTGATCTAGTGTACCATCGCTTCTTCGCAAACATACACAGAACACTGCCCTTTGTTTTAAGTGATTTGGTCGTGTGGTCTAGCCTTGCTCGTACAGTCGCTCACCTAACCCGCTTACACTTACAAGCCCGTCGACAGCATCTTCCAGTCTGAGGCAAGACTATAGTTGACTCTAGGCGTCTGGGGCAAACAATGGGCAGAATATGATTGAGAAACAGTGAGCTGAATGTTAAGGCTTTACACCGTATCCTGGAGTCTAGTAATGTTTGCTGGTCTTAGGCAATCTTTGACTTGTACATTTTGGACAAACAGTGTGTGAAACACACACAATACACAAATATTAGGCAAAAAGCTGCATGTTAGTGGGAGAGGTAGCCCAGGTGCTGTTGGAGGTCTCTGTATATAACATCACACTGATACTAAGCTACACGGATACTTAGCTTATCACTACTGAAAATTGGTCAGTTTGATAATGTCTCCAAAGAGCTCAGTAACACTGAATTAAATAAATGACTCTTCCCATTGATTTATCAGTGAACTCAGACTGTGAAGAAGGAGCATCAGTTTGGAGGACTTAGTGTAACGGTATGGTAAGTAACTAGCCAACGAGTCCAAAGGTGCATTCCACACTCCAATAACCCAAGAACAGCTCAACAAGTTTGCATTGAGGTCCTTGTACTTAATGAATTGTAAGACATAGTATGTGATAAGCCTAGGATTTTAAGAGATCAATAGGTAAATATATAGTCCAAACTTTACACATGTGTAGTACAGGTGAGTACAGCAGTACTTGCACAGACTTTAATGTGAAATAAGTAGTCTTTACAAATCTGTTACACATGGAAAATGTAACTTTGTACATATTCCCATAGCAAATGTTTCCATCTTAGAGCATTTTACATAGTGTAGACATCACTGTATAGGCCAGATCTAGGTTAAAAAACAATGATATAAAGTAAGTACTGTCTGTAATGTAGTGTGAAATACAGACAGATGAAGCAAAAACAACACATGAAATGTCATACTAATACAAGCTAACCAGTGAAACAAGACTTTAGATAAAGAGAATATCTACACAATATACAAGAATTTAACAAATAATCAATCTTAATGTTGCCTTTTAAAAATGTAACTGGGACTGAATGAAGGTACTTGGTTTTGTATTCTGAAAACATCTTCTGACTCCCTGTATTCCGTTACCTGCATCATACATGCCGTTAATGTATTTTTCAAGTGAACAAAGACTTGGTTGGTTCAGCAGAGACCAACTTTCTCAGAGACTTCAAAAGCTGTCTAAACACAGTTTCTAATCTTTGCATGTGTGTAGCACTGGAACGTTTTGAACAGAGATAGTCTCCACAAAGCCACATCCTCTCTCAACCTCTGAAATCTGCCAACAACCAAGCTGCTGTTCACACACTCATCTGCATGTCTACAGTTCACTTTCTGGGAAAATATCACAACACAATGAACGCTGTGTTCTGTATATGTAGATAAATCTGAACATTACACATTGTTTCATTTGTTCATTGTGCATTTTATTAATGATTAATGATTTATTAATAATTATAAATTACAACTATTCTTCTTCTTCTTCTTTTTATTATTATTATTATTATTATTATTACTAATTTTAATCTTGTATTCACTATTCTGTAGTCATGTGAAGAAGTAAGTACACCCTGTGGAAAGTATAGACTTTTTAAACATATTGGCACATACAGACATTCATTTATACAATACTGATAGATAAAGTTCATATATATTAACAGTACATTATGACATTATGTTGGGACTGTTGGGACAAAACCTTGTATCTCCATTTTTGTCATTTTCCATTTTTTGACATGATGTGAATAAGCAGTTGCCTTTTGTTGTGGTTTGAAATCACATAGAAATAATGATTTCTCCATTTACTTGCATTAAAAATGAAAAACACTATCCTTGTCCTGTAAGGTTACTTTTTGGAAAAAATATTTTTTCTGAGAGCAGCTCTGTTTACATCGTGTTGAGGATTCAAGCCTATTGTGTTTGTTGCCATTATGCAAAGCTTGTGGGGTGTGCATTATCATGAACCTTGAGCCCATTGCATTCACTCCATAAACTAGGGGCCACAGGCCCACTTCATTAACACATCTACTCTGGGCCATAGACTGCATCCATTTGACAGATAAGGGCCATGGCCTGCTGCACAAACCCATCAATTTGGGGCCATAGGCCCACTGCAAACATTCATCAGATCAAGACCACAGAACCCATAACATTCATTCCATTAGCTTGAGGCCACCAGTCCACTCATGCATTGTGCCCACAGGCCCATTTATGCACTGTGTTTACTGGGTGAGGGGGCCATACATGCACTGACTAAACTCTTCTGAGTAGTCTCAAAGAATCACAAAATCTCAGGTAGCTCTTGCCACTGTTGATGTAAAAGTGTAGGCGTCTTTCATTAAAAACAGGCTGCACAAATTTGACCTACATGGGAGGTGCGCCAGGAGGAAGCCAAAAAGAACGGTCTAAAAAGAACATCAGGTCATGATTAAAGTTTGCTAATGAATATTTAGTGAAATGCTTAATCATTAAAGCTGATATGTACTTGGTATTTCTTACATTCATTACTTTGCACTTCCCTATTAAATTTAATAAACTTTTTAATATAAATAAAAAATCTTAGTAACTATACATACATACATATATATACACAGTGGGGTAAAAAAGTATTTAGTCAGCCACTGATTGTGCAAGTTCTCCTACTTAGAAAGATGAGAGAGGTCTGTAATTTTCATCATAGGTTCACTTCAACTATGAGAGACAAAATGAGAAAACAAATCCAGGAAATCTCATTGTAGGATTTTTAAAGAATTTATTTGTAAATTATGGTGGAAAATACATATTTGGCCACCCACAAACAAGCAAGATTTCTGGCCCTCACAGACCTGTAACTTCTTCTTTAAGAAACTCTTCTGTCCCCTCCTTCCATCAGTGAGAGCATTGAAGATGGAACGTGGCTGGGTCTTCCAGCATGACAATGATCCTACACACACCGCTCGGGCAACGAAGGAGTGGCTCTGTAAAAAGCATTTCAAGGTCCTGGAGTGGCCAGTCTCCAGAACTCAACCCCATAGAAAACATGTGGAGGGTGTTGAAAGTCTGTGTTGCCCAGCGACAGCCCCAAAACATCACTGCTCTAGAGGAGATCTGCAGGAGGAATGGGCCAAAATACCAGCTACAGAGTGCAAACCTGGAGAAGACTTGCAGGAAACGTTTGACCTCTGTCATTGCCAACAAAGGTTATATTACAAAGTATTGAGTTGAACTTTTGTTATTGACCAAATACTTATTTTCCACCATAATTGCCCTGCGATAGACTGGCAACCCACCTGATGACAGCTGGGATGCTTTCTTTGTACATGTATGCATTTGTATGTATGTATGTAACCGTTTTCAAAAACCACATCCTTTTTCAACTTGTGAACACTGCCAACGAAGCTGCTGTTCCCCCACTTGTCTGCATGTTTCAAAGGTCAGTTTCTTTTAAAATACCACTACAGTATGAATGCTGTGTTTTGTATATGTAGATAAACCTGGACATACTGAAAGGGCAAAATTACCATAAACTCACACGTTATTATTCAGATTATGCATACAGTGTATCACAAAAGTGAGTACACCCCTCACATTTCTGCAGATATTTTAAGTTTATCTTTTCATGGGACAACACTGACAAAATGATACTCTGACACAATGAAAAGTCGTCTGTGTGCAGCTTATATAACAGTGTAAATTTATTCTTCCCTCAAAATCACTCAATATACAGCCAATAAACCACCGGCAACAAAAGTGAGTACACCCCTACATCCCTAAATGTCCAAGCTGAGTACTGCTTGTCATTTTTCCCTCCAAAGTGTCATGTGACTCATGTTAGTGTTTCTAGTTCTCAGGTGTGCATAGGGAGCAGGTGTGTTCAAATCTGTAGTACAGCTCTCACACTCGCTCATACTGGTCACTGAAAGTTCCAACATAGCACCTCATGGCAAAGAACTCTCTGAGGATCTTAAAAGACGAATTGTTGCGCTACGTGAAGATGGCCAAGGCTACAAGAAGATTGCCAACACCCTGGCATTCAGCATTTTAAAAGAGCAGGGTCTACTCAGAACAGACCTCGTGTTGGTCGTCCAAAGAAGCTGAGTGCATGTGCTCAGCGTCACATCCGAATGCTGTCTTTGAAAGATAGGCGCAGAAGTGCTGTCAGCATTGCTGCAGAGATTGAAGAGGTGGGGGGTCAGCCTGTCAGTGCTCAGACCATACGCCACACATTACATCAAATGGGTCTGCATGGCTGTCACCCCAGAAGGAAGCCTCTTCTGAAGTCTGTACACAAGAAAGCCCGCAAACTGTTTGCTGAAGACATGTCAACAAAGGACATGGATTACTGGAACCATACCCTTTGGTCTGATGAGACCAAGATTAATTTGTTTGGTTCAGATGGTCTCAAGCATGTGTGGCGGCAATCAGGTGAGGTGTACAAAGATAAGTGTGTCATGCCTACAGTCAAGCATGGTGGTGGGAATGTCATGGTCTGGGGCTGCATGAGTGCAGCAGGTGTTGGGGAGTTACATTTCATTGAGGGACACATGAACTCCAATATGTACTGTGAAATACTGAAGCAGAGCGTGATCCCCTCCCTCCGGAAACTGGGTCGCAGGGCAGTGTTTCAGCATGATAATGACCCCAAACACACCTCTAAGATGACCACTGCTTTATTGAAGAGGCTGAGGGTAAAGGTGATGGACTGGCCAAGCATGTCTCCAGACCTAAACCCAATAGAACATCTTTGGGGCATCCTCAAGTGGAAGGTGGAGGAGGGCAGTGTCTCGGATATCCACTAGCTCCATGATGTCGTCATGGAGGAGTGGAAAAGCATTCCAGTGGCAACCTGTGAAGCTCTGGTAAACTCCATGCCCAGGAGAGTTAAGGCAGTTCTGGAAAATAATGGTGGACACACAAAATATCGACACTTCAGGAACTGTCTCTTAGGGGTGTCCTCACTTTTGTTGTGGGTGGTTTAGACATTAATGGCTGTATATTGAGTTATTTTGAGGGAAGAATAAATTTACACTGTTATATAAGCTGCACACAGACGACTTTTCATTGTGTCAAAGTCTCATTTTGTCAGTGTTGTCCCATGAAAAGATAAACTTAAAATATCTGCAGAAATGTGAGGGGTGTACTCACTTTTGTGATACACTGTAGCTTCATCTGTTTATAGTGTATTTTATTAATGATTTTGGAATTATTATTATGATTATTATTATTGTTATTATTATTATTAGTAGTATTATTATTGTTAATAATCATCATCATCATCATCATCATCATCATCATCATCATTATCATCATCATTATCATCATCTTGTTCAATACTCTATGGACTATTCTACAGTCATGTGTAAAAGTAATTACACCCTGTGAAAAATATTGACTTATTCAACATATTTGAACATACAGACAATAATAATAATAGATAAAGCTGATATATGTCAACAATATTTTATGTGATCAAGAGTGAGAGTCAGCAGGTAGCACTGAGGTGTCTTGGGTTATGTTCCACTCGTGATAAAATGATGAATTGTAGACTGCCAGGCTAAACGTCTTAGTTAGGAAACGAGTGTGTACCAGGAAGACCTTCCTTTGCTGACCCTCTGGGGTCCACAAAGACATTCAAGCACTAAGTCTGATGTTTCTGTATGTATTTCTCTAACTTTGCAGTAATACAGTGCAGAAATACAGTCACACAAAACCTGAATCTGTAACACATAATAATTGCACTAATCTTTTTCATCTTTCTCATCTCATCATTTTCTCATCTTTCAATTTACATTTGTTAAAATGACTAAAATTAAATCTAATAACACCTACTATTTATTGTATAATCTCTAGTTACTCAGATGAATCTAATTAAGATCAGTTAATTTAGAGAAACCCCATTGACTGCATAGTCTTTTGCCCAAACACTTCCCAGAATTCTTAGCCTTAGTGTTGGTGCCTTTTTTTTTTTTGTAATGGTTCTTCAACTTTTTACAGTCTCCTACCCCTTCAGCATACATTCAGTCCCCCTTCAGTTATCAAACATGTTAATGATGTAATGCCATTTACACCAGAATAATACAGAACCTGCATAATACTGAAAAACAGTGTTATTTACAAGTGCACAGTGATCTATAAGAGGGCTCATATGCATACGTGAGACACTCTACAGCTGCAAAACACAATGTTCAGTAATGTGCCACAGATCACATTCAGCCAGGGATGCCAATATATATGTGTGTGTGTGTGTGTGTGTATACAGTACTGTGCGAAAGTCTTAGGCACCTAATGGTAGTGTGTGTTTAACCATTTCCAAGCCTCTCCTCGAGGAAGCCCAGTATTATATGTAGTTAAAAGCAGCTCCTGGTTTGAATCAGTGATTCAGTAAATTGAGCTCATGATGTAATTGATGATATTAATGAGTCTCTGTGGCGGCTGTGAAGATGTCCAGGAAAAATATGGACCCAAGAAATTCTTGTTACTTTTTATTGTTTTTATGCTTATTTGAATTATGAATACGACTTTATTCTAATGTATATTGTGATAAACTCACTGCTGAGATAAACTGTTTAAAAAATTTGCCTGGATGCCTAAAACTTTCACACAGTACTTTATGTGTGTATATGTATATATATATATATATATATATATATATATATATAATGTTTGAACACTGACTCCCGGTGCATTGAGTGCACACAGATTACTTGTTGGTACATGCCTCAGCACAACTGAGTGTCAGTGGGTGCGTGACAGGATGGAGGCAGAGTCTTCTATTTTCATTTCTCTAAAACACATTGTGGTCTGAGTAGCTGAAGTGGCAGACTTTCTTGGGCAAGTCAAATGGGGCCCACTGCCTGATGTTCTTATTTGCCAATCAGGACATTGTAGAAAAAATTTGACTTCCGTTTATCATATTGTACAAACTGTACAGTGGAAATACTGGTGTATATTTTGTGTATATTGGTGTATATTTTGTGTATATTGTATACTTTGTGTATGTGTTTAGAGTCTAATGTGTATGTACATATATGAGGCATGTAGGCAGGTTGAAGTTGCAGAGTGGCTTCATTAGAGTCAGAATAGGCATTTATTTATTGTATAATCTCTAGTTACTCAGATGAATCTAATTAATATCAGTTATTTCAGAGAAGCCCCATTGACTGCATAGTCTTTTGCCCAAACGCTTCCCAGAATTCTTAGCCTTAGTGTTGTGCTTTTTTTTTTTTTTGGTAATGGTTCTTAAACGTTTCTTCTACCCCTTCAGACATTTAACACGTGAACCCCTTTTCACTCAGTAATGATGTGCCACATGTTCAGTAATGTGCCACAGATCACATTCAGCCAGGGATGCCTATATATGTATTGTATTGCATGTGTATGTAAGTGTTAGACGAGTAAAAATTGGGTTTATTTTTGTCTTTTTATTGCTATTTTCAGTGCACATTGTGCTGTGGGGGTGTTTGTGTATTTTGAGTTTCTTTGGTTTATGTATTGCTGTGATTACTTCGTGTTGTGGGGTGCATGTTTTCTTTTTTTCTTTTTCTAATTGGCGTCTGACGACCCGCAGCTGGACAGCTTATAACATCGAGCCTTGCGTTAGTGATTATCCAATCAACGGACAGGAGGAGTGTACTGTGGTTGGTTGGTGTAGTGGGTAACACCTCTGCCTTCTACACTGTAAACTGAGGTTCAATCCCCACCTGGGTAAGCACCCTACACTATACCAATAAGAGTCCTTGGGCAAGACTCCTAACATCACCTTGGCCTACCTGTGTAAAATGATCAAATTGTAAGTCGCTCTGGATCAGAGCGTCAGCCTAATGCTGTAAATGTAAAATGACAGGATGAGGTGCTGGTCAGGGGAATAGTTCCCTGGAGCAGCGTCTGGAGCGGAACAGTAAGTGGCTGTCTGTGAGTTGGCGTGGTGTCCATGCGAATCCATAGGTTGCTGCCACAACGACAGAGAGAACCGGGAGCGTGATTGGTATAGCCAGAGTGGTGTGGCCACTGTAGGCGTGAGGACGCGCCAGCGCCGCGATGCAGGGGAGGCTGAGTCACACACCTGAAGTTACACACCTGCCACCTTTTCTTCAAGCTGATTAATCCTGGGACTGTGTTCTGCCTTGGATTTGTAGTTTGGGAAAATAGATGGATTCTTTTTTTTGGAAAGGCCTCAGCTTGCCTTTGAATCACTGGGCCAAAACTATCGTCAGTGGGTGTGTGACAGGATGGAGGTAGAGTCTTCAGTTTATTTTCATTTCTCTAAAACACATTGTGGTCTGATTAGCTGAAGTGGCAGACTTTCTTGGGCAAGTCAAATGGGGCCCACTGCCTGATGTTCTTATTTGCCAATCAGGACATTGTAGAAAAACAAGAACTCTGTATATCATTTTGTACGATACTGTAATGTACAAGCTGTATGTTGGAAATACTGGTGTATATTTTGTGTATGTTGCGTATGTGTATACTGTATATATTTAGAATCTGGAGTTTGCATGTTCTCCCCGTGTCTGTGTGTGTTTCCTCAGAGTTCTCCGGTTCTTCCTCCCATGGTCCAAAGACATGCAGTTAGGCCAATTGGACATGTTACATTGCCCCTGGGTGTGAGTGTGCGTGATTGTGTGTCTGTCTGTCTGCCCTGCGATGGACTTGCAACCTGTCCAGGGTTTATCCTGCCTTCCGCCCAATGACCGCTGGGATAGGCTCCAGCCTATATGTGCGTGTGTGTGTGTGTATGTATGTGTGTGTGTATATATATATACACACACACACACACATACAGGGTGGGCCATTTATATGGATACACCCAAATAAAACGGGAGTGGTTGGTGATATTAACTTCCTGTTTGTGGCACATTAGTTTATGGGATGGGGAAAACTTTTCAAGATGGGTGGTCACCATGGTGGCCATTTTGAAGTCGGCCATTTTGGATCCAACTTTAGTTCTTTCCATGGGAAGAGGGTCGTGTGACACATCAAACCTACTGAGAATTTCACGAGAAAAACAACAGTGTTGGTGGTTTTAACGTAACTTTATTCTTTCATGAGTTATTCACAAGTTTCTGACCACTTATAAAATGTGTTCAAAGTGCTGCCCATTGTGTTGGATTGTCAATGCAGCCCTCTTCTCCCGCTCTTCACACACTGAGAGCAACACCGCAGAAGGAATGCCGGCACAGGCTTCCAGTATCCGTAGTTTCAGGTGCTGCATATCTCGTATCACAGAAACGCTTAAAATATCGGTCTTAATTTAGGCTGAGAAATGATGGATTTCATGCATCAGAAGGCTCCACCCATTAAGACGAAGTGTATGTGACACTCTTGTCGAACATGCATTACCAAAGCGACCTTTTTCTTCTGCACCATTTCTCTAGGACAGAATTAGTTTCCCAGCATGAATTATACTTGGGCTTAAATACTTGATTCACATGGCAGTCCAAATGAGCCCAATCACGGCTCGACATCAGTAGAGCTGTCGGCCCACCGAAACACTAAATTCAGTTTCTAAGTCATTCCAGCTTCAGGAAATGTTTTTATACCTTGCTCTGTACAGTTTTACTGGTAGTTTGGAATCTTATCTTATTTGTAAGGAAATAAATAAACTCCACCGCAGACTCAAAAGCTCAGATTAGCTAAATTTCCTTCGGGATCAATAAAGTGTCTGTCTGTCTGTCTGTCTGTCTGTCTGTCAGTCAAAAGCATCCATAACTCTTCCCCTGAGGGTTTCGGAGAGCTCTCTTGGTTTTGGTATTGTATAACCACACTGAAATGTAGAACCAAACCAACCCACAGAGAGTAATTTCCCGTTCACGTAGATCTGTGGTCTCTCTGTTTTGTAGATGTGGTAGAACATAAAACCACATGAAGAACAGAAAGTGTAACGAAAAGCCAATAAAAGAAGGGAAGTGAACATCTGACATAATAATAATATAAATATACGACAATGCTTTGGTGCGTGTGTGCACTTCTGCTGATTTAAATAAAAATAAATAAATAAAAGGCAATATTTAGCAGACACCCACCTTTTCATGGTGTGTGCTTATATTTTTTTCACAGCAAAGCTCAGGTTATGTAGGTGCTAATATTGTTTAACTGAGACAAAATATTCTCATATTCATTCATGGCATTTTGCTGACGCTCTTATCCAGAGCGATTTACAATTTGATCATTTTACACAGGTAGGCCAAGGCGGTGTTAGGAGTCTTGCCCAAGGACTCTTATTGGTATAGTGTAAGTTGCTTATCCAGGTGGGGATTGAACCCCAGTCTACAGTGTAGGAGGCAGAGGTGTTTACCACTACACTAACCAACCACCAATATGTTCCTGTATATAAAATCTGAAATAAAATGTCTACATCATTCACGATCATTTATGAAACTCAAACGCCATCTAACAGATGAAGCAGAATCACTGATGTATAGGGCTGATGAGAAGGGCAAGAGAATGTGGTTCAACATGTCTGACATGAGAATATTTTCCTGTTGATGTAGATCAGTGGTCGGCCTGTTATGTCAAAGTAGAACATGAATCCACATCACACAGATTAAACAGCTGCACAACAAATATTGCATCACAGTTTAGAGAGAATAATAATAAAAAAGATCATATAAACTATATGACCAAATTATGTGGACATCTGAGTTTCAGCCACTCTCACTGCTGATAGGTGTATAAAATCAATTACATAGACATGCAATCTCCATAGACAAACACTGGCAGTAGTATGAGTCATATTGAGAAGCTCAGAGACTTTTAGCATGGCGCTGTGATTGGATGCCACATTTGCCAAGTCTGTTTGAGAAATTTCTGCCCAGCTAGATCTGCCCTAGACAACTGTAAGTGCTATTCTTATGAAATGGAAGAGTCTGTAATCAACATCAGCTCAGCCGTGAAGCAGTAGACCATGCAAACTTACACAGTGGGACTGCCAAGTGATGAAGCATGCAGAGTATAAAAATCACCTATCGTCTGTTGCATCACCCACTACAGAGTTTTAAACAGTCTCTGAGAGCAACGTCAACACAAGAACTGTGTATCAGGGCCTTCAGGAAATGGGTTTCCATGGCACAGCAGCTGTGCAACAGCTTAAGATCATGATGTGCAATGTGAAGGATCTCTAGTGGCCTGCAGAGAGCCCTGACCTCAAGCCTATCACCTTTGGGTTTAATTGTGTTTTTTAATGGTCCCTCTTGTCCAACATCAGTCTGACCCCACAAAAGGTCTTTTGACTGAATGGGCACAAATCCCAACAGACACTTGTGGGTAACACCTCTGCCTTCTACAAATGTCGTAAATGTAAATGGACAAGAAAAACAAACATGAAATCATTACTAGATGGTGGTCCACTAGATGGTGCTGCTGCTTACAAAGTTTGCTGACTGGATCAGAACAAGTTACACTTACACAATATGGCAACAGCTCCCTGGACGCTGTGAATTGGGCTGCCCACCTCTCTGGGCAAGTGTGCTCACTGCCCCCTAGTGTGTGTGTGTTCACTAGTGTGTATGTGGATGTTTCACTGCATGGGTTAGATTCTTTTCTTTTTTAGTAAAGTGTTATTTTGACATGGGCTTTTATGAAAATGTCAGTGTAAACGTCTAATGTTGCTTCAACGCCTTTGACAGCACAATCAGTGGAAAAGGCTTGATGTGAACACATCATCGGGTCATCAGGTCATCAGATATTTCTTTAGGAGATGGAGCGAAACAGCACCATATATCCAGTTGTGATGGTCACTATCACAACGGTTAAAAAGAAAGTTCATCTGTTTTGAGAATAGTACAACTGTTAAAGGGAAAGTGCACCCGTTTTGAGGATGGTACACACATTTAGTTGATAGCACAAGGATTAAGAGGACAGTGCAACTGTTTTCAGGAAAGTGCACCCATTTTGGGGTTAGTTCAACCTACATGAGGAAAATGCAACTGTTCTGTAGATAATACACCTGTTTTGGGGTCTGTACAACCATTAAAAGGAAAGTGCACTGGTTTTGGGATAAGAAGAAACGTTAAAAGGAAAGTGCACCCTTTTGAGGATAGTACACCCACTTAGTTGACAGTACAAGGATTACGAGGACAGGGCAACGGTTTCTTTTTTGGGGTTAGTACAATCGTTAAAAGGAAAGTGCGCCCACTGTGGGGTTAGTACAACCATTAAAAGTCCATCTGTTTTGGGAATAGTACAAAGATTAAGAGGAAAGTACAACTGTTAAAAGAAAAGTCCACCTGTTTTGGGGTTGGAACAACCATAGAAAAAGGAAAGTGAACCCATTTTGTCTTTAGTACAACCATTAAGAGGAAAGGGCACCTGATTTGGGGGTTAGTACAACCATTAAAAGTGTATTAAATTCACTGGTTTTGGGGCTAGTATAACCATTAAAGGGAAAGTGCACCCATTTTGGAGTTAGTACAACTGTTCAAAGGATATCACAATCGTTTTGGGGTTAGTACAACCGGTTTTAAAGAAAAGTGCACCCATCTGGGGGGGCAGTACAACTGTTAAGAGGAAAGTGCTCATGCTTTTGAGGACAATACACCAGTTTTGGTGGCAGTATACAAGTTACGAGGACAGTGCAACTGTTTGTAGGAAAGTGCCCCTGTTTTGGGGTTAGTATGGCCATTAAATGGAAAGTGCACATGTTTTGGGATTAGAAGAACTGAGAGGAAAATGACCCATTTTGAAGATACTACAACAGTTAAAAGGAAAGTGCACCTGTTTTCATGTTAATACAACCATTTTGAGGATAGTACTACTGTTGAGCTGATGGTGATGATGTCGTGCTTCATGGATGGGCGTCATAGTTAAGTAAGCTATTTGGTGTCATATGATACATTTATAAAGCGTAATAGTTTTGAATTGCTGCTTATTTTAAATGAACAATAATATTATAATACGCATATTACTGTGTAAAAGTCACAGGCAGTCTGAGAAAAGGATCTGTGAAGCCACTGATCTGGGTGGTAAGAGTGTAATTGCTCCAAAAACACTAACATTGGAATAAATAAGTAAATACATGTACAATCCACTGATAAGTGATGTGCGTATGTGTAACAAAGCTTGTCTGAAGGAGTAACAGTGTTTACAGTTACCATCCAGTAACTACTTTGTCTAATCAGTCCTTCATTAAATTACATCAGATGCTGCTGTTGGACCTGAACAGGTAGACACGATGGATCTACAGCAAGAAGTCTATAAATAACCTCACTTCATAAGATAAAACAATCCAAATAGGAGGTGGAGTGTCCTGTCCACCTCCACCTCCACCTCCATTGTCCTATTTTGAGAATTAAAAGTCATGTTCTTATGGGGCGGGGCATTGTGTTTTGTTTTTTGTTTGCCCATAATATTCTGCACCAATGCAATGGCAGTGTACAAAAAATATGAGCTGCTAATGCGGTGAAACTAGTGGAGAAATGGAATGTGTTTCATGCAGCTTGGTTTTTGAATCGCTTGGTGTAACAAAATTGTTTCAGGCAAATCACAACATTCAACTAGTTGAATGAATGTTTAGACATTTACATTCAGGGCATTTGGCAGACAGTCTTGTCCAGAGCAGGTCACAGTTTGATCATTTTACACAGGTAGGCGAAGGCAGCATTAGGAGTCTTGCCCAAGGCCTGTTATTGGTATAGTGTTGGGTGTTTATCCAGGCCAGCCTAAGACTGATCCTGATGCTAATGCTAATGCTACGTGTTTTTGTAGCTATATGGCATTTTTTTTACTTACAGCTGTGAGACGTCATTTACTTCATGTACATTGTTTATTAACAGGCTGCCAACTCTCCAGCTCCATTTCAGTCAAGTGGAAAGTGAGTCCTAAACACTTGACCTTGGACTCTTTATCAATGAATTATTCACAGGAGCAAGTGCAAGAAAAACTCATTTCAGTCAGTTTGCTAATTAAAGCCCACTTTCAGATGAAAGTTACTTTATTTATTCAGCTCTAAGGCCACATAAAACTGCATTACACCCCTCTTGGTCATCACATTTATTGATACACAGATGTTACAGTACAATCTATTCTAATCTATAACATTCATCATATTTGATCTGAAAGTACAGCTGAGAAATTAAATGTAGGAAAACTATCTAATTATTTCCAGACACTATATTTACAATATTTCAGTTCCTCCAGTAAGAGATGAATCACTGAGAGAGGAGCAGCAGAGAGATCAGATGAAGAAGACGGAGGAGATCAGAGGAGCCAGCATGATGAGGAGACTCAGCTTAACCCCCTCAGCGCCGTTACACATGTCAGTGTCACAGCACATTTCCTGATTTCCTGGCTGTGAACACTCACCCGCGGTTGCACATTTTTTTTCTGGTAATTTCAGTGTGTTCATTAATCCCTCTGTTTGGTTTTTTCTCTCTCAGAGTGACACAGACAACCAATTGCATGTGTTTTGGGGTTGTATATCCATTAAAATGAATGGGCACCTTTTTGGGGGTTCGCAAAACCATTAAAATTAAAACGCACTCGTTTTGGGCTTTGTACGACCGTTAAAATAAAAACGCACCTGTTTTGGGGTTCGTACCGCCGTCCAAATTAAAACGCACCCGTTTTAGGGTTTGTACGACCGTTAAAATTCAAACGCACACGTTTTGGGGCCCGCAAAACCGTTAAAATTAAAACGCACACGTTTTGGCGCGCGCAAAACCGTTAAAATTCAAACGCACCCTTTTTGGGGTTTGTACGACCGTTAAAATTCAAACGCACCCGTTTTGGGGCGCGCAAAACCGTTAAAATTAAAACGCACCCGTTTTGGGGCTCGCAAAACCGTTAAAATTCAAACGCACCTGTTTTGGGGTTTGTACGACCGTTAAAATTAAAACGCACCCGTTTTGGGGTGCGCAAAACCGTTAAAATTAAAACGCACACGTTTTGGGGTTTGTACGACCGTTAAAATTCAAACGCACCTGTTTTGGGGTTGGCAAAACCGTTAAATTAAAACGCACCCGTTTTAGGGTTTGTACGACCGTTAAAATTCAAACGCACCCGTTTTGGGGTTTGTACGACCGCTAAAATTCAAACGCACCCGTTTTGGGGTGCGCAAAAACCGTTAAATTAAAACGCACCCGTTTTAGGGTTTGTACGACCGTTAAAATTCAAACGCACCCGTTTTGGGGTGCGCAAAAACCGTTAAAATTAAAACGCACCCTTTTTGGGGTATGTACGACCGTTAAAATTAAAACGCACCCTTTTGGGGGTTCATAAAATCGTTAAAATGAAAAATAATCCCTTTTGGGTGTTGGATAACTGTTAATATTAAGGCGCACCCGATTTGATGATAGTACTCCTGTTTTGGGTGTGTTACATTCGTCAAAACAAATGAACTCCACCTATATTGGGGTTAGTACAACTGCTAAACAGAAAGCGCACCAGTTTAGGGGTTTGTGTAAGCGTTAAAAGGAAAATGCAGCTCTTTTGGCCTTAGTTAAAACATTAAAATGAAAGTGCTTCTGTTTTGGGGTTTGTACAACAGTTAAAAGGAAAACGCACCAATTTTGAGGTTATTTAAACTGTTAAAATGAAATTGCACCTGTTTTGGCTGTTTTGTTTGTATAACGGTGAAAATTAAAGCGCACTGGATTTGAGGATGGTACACCTGTTTTGGGATTATTTAAATTGTTAAATGAAAGCCCACCTGGCTTGGAGTTTTTACAACAGTTCTTGGGTTTGTACAAACATGAAAAGGACAACGCAGCTTTTCTGGGGTTAGAAAAGCCTTTAAAATGAGAGAGCATCAGTTTTGAGGATCATACACTGATTTGGGCTTTTCTTCAACCGTTGAACAGAAAACGCACCTTTTTAGGGTTAGTTCATCTGTTGAAAAGCCAACGCAAGAAAATGCAGCTGTTTTGAGGAAATTTCACCCATTTGGTGGAACGTCCACTCTTCTAGGGGAAAATCCTTCTTTTATGGTTTAAATAAATCTTAGTGAAACTAAGTCACACATCAGCCCTAACAGCTATGGTGCTGATGCCCTGTTATACATTTCCCCATCTTCTGATAATCAAGACTTTGAGATAGATTGACCAGCAGCTTGTCCGATATTTCTCAGTGGATGTCAGAAAATATTCTAGGACAAAAGCTGAAAAAACACAAATATTGATTATTCGTACAAAATCTGAGACGAAGCTGCTTAGACTTTAGGCATTGTTTTGTCGTGCATGTGAACCTAAGCATTTAAATAAGTTTATATCATTTGGGGTGCGCAAACCCTTAAATTAAAACGCACCCGTTTTGGGGTGCGCAAAACCGTTAAATTAAAACGCACCCGTTTTAGGGTTTGTACGACTGCTAAAATTCAAACGCACCCGTTTTGGGGTGCGCAAAACCGTTAAAATTAAAACGCACCTGTTTTGGGGTTTGTACGACCGTTAAAATTCAAACGCACCCGTTTTGGGGTGCGCAAAACCGTTAAATTAAAACGCACCCGTTTTAGGGTTTGTACGACCGTTAAAATTCAAACGCACCCGTTTTGGGGTTTGTACGACCGTTAAAATTCAAACGCACCCGTTTTAGGGTTTGTACGACTGTTAAAATTCAAACGCACCCGTTTTGGGGTGCGCAAAACCGTTAAAATTAAAACGCACCCTTTTTCGGGTTTGTACGACCGTTAAAATTCAAACGCACCCGTTTTGGGGTTTGTACGACCGTTAAAATTCAAACGCACCCGTTTTGGGGTGCGCAAAACCGTTAAATTAAAACGCACCCTTTTTCGGGTTTGTACGACCGTTAAAATTAAAACACACTCGTTTTAGGGTTTGTACGACCGTTAAAATTAAAACGCACCCTTTTTGGGGTTTGTACGACCGTTAAAATTCAAACGCACCCGTTTTGGGGTGCGCAAAACCGTTACCTTAAAACGCACCCGTTTTAGGGTTTGTACGACCGTTAAAATTCAAACGCACCCGTTTTGGGGTTTGTACGACCGTTAAAATTAAAACGCACCCGTTTTAGGGTTTGTACGACTGTTAAAATTCAAACGCACCCGTTTTGGGGTGCGCAAAACCGTTAAAATTAAAACGAACCCTTTTTCGGGTTTGTACGACCGTTAAAATTCAAACGCACCCGTTTTGGGGTTTGTACGACCGTTAAAATTCAAACGCACCCGTTTTGGGGTGCGCAAAACCGTTAAATTAAAACGCACCCTATTTCGGGTTTGTACGACCGTTAAAATTAAAACGCACTCGTTTTAGGGTTTGTACGACCGTTAAAATAAAAACGCACCTGTTTTGGGGTTCGTACCGCCGTCTAAATTAAAACGCACCCGTTTTAGGGTTTGTACGACCGTTAAAATTAAAACGCACACGTTTTGGGGCGCGCAAAACCGTTAAAATTCAAACGCACCCGTTTTGGGGTGCGCAAAACCGTTAAAATTAAAACGCACTCGTTTTAGGGTTTGTACGACCGTTAAAATTAAAACGCACACGTTTTGGCGCTCGCAAAACCGTTACAATTCAAACGCACCCGTTTTGGGGTGCGCAAAACCGTTACATTAAAACGCACCCGTTTTAGGGTTTGTACGACCGTTAAAATTAAAACGCACCCGTTTTAGGGTTTGTACGACTGTTAAAATTCAAACGCACCCGTTTTGGGGTGCGCAAAACCGTTAAAATTAAAACGCACCCGTTTTAGGGTTTGTACGACCGTTAAAATTCAAACGCACCCGTTTTGGGGTTTGTACGACCGTTAAAATTCAAACGCACCCGTTTTAGGGTTTGTACGACTGTTAAAATTCAAACGCACCCGTTTTGGGGTGCGCAAAACCGTTAAAATTAAAACGCACCCTTTTTCGGGTTTGTACGACCGTTAAAATTCAAACGCACCCGTTTTGGGGTTTGTACGACCGTTAAAATTCAAACGCACCCGTTTTGGGGTGCGCAAAACCGTTAAATTAAAACGCACCCTTTTTCGGGTTTGTACGACCGTTAAAATTAAAACACACTCGTTTTAGGGTTTGTACGACCGTTAAAATTAAAACGCACCCTTTTTGGGGTTTGTACGACCGTTAAAATTCAAACGCACCCGTTTTGGGGTGCGCAAAACCGTTACCTTAAAACGCACCCGTTTTAGGGTTTGTACGACCGTTAAAATTCAAACGCACCCGTTTTGGGGTTTGTACGACCGTTAAAATTAAAACGCACTCGTTTTAGGGTTTGTACGACCGTTAAAATTAAAACGCACACGTTTTGGCGCTCGCAAAACCGTTACAATTCAAACGCACCCGTTTTGGGGTGCGCAAAACCGTTACATTAAAACGCACCCGTTTTAGGGTTTGTACGACCGTTAAAATTAAAACGCACCCGTTTTAGGGTTTGTACGACTGTTAAAATTCAAACGCACCCGTTTTGGGGTGCGCAAAACCGTTAAAATTAAAACGCACCCTTTTTCGGGTTTGTACGACCGTTAAAATTCAAACGCACCCGTTTTGGGGTTTGTACGACCGTTAAAATTCAAACGCACCCGTTTTGGGGTGCGCAAAACCGTTAAATTAAAACGCACCCTTTTTCGGGTTTGTACGACCGTTAAAATTAAAACGCACTCGTTTTAGGGTTTGTACGACCGTTAAAATAAAAACGCACCTGTTTTGGGGTTCGTACCGCCGTCCAAATTAAAACGCACCCGTTTTAGGGTTTGTACGACCGTTAAAATTAAAACGCACACGTTTTGGGGCGCGCAAAACCGTTAAAATTTAAACGCACCCGTTTTGGGGTGCGCAAAACCGTTAAATTAAAACGCACACGTTTTAGGGTTTGTACGACCGTTAAAATTCAAACGCTCCCGTTTTGGGGTGCGCAAAACCGTTAAAATTAAAACGCACCCTTTTTGGGGTTTGTACGACCGTTAAAATTAAAACGCACCCTTTTGGGGGTTCATAAAATCGTTAAAATGAAAAATAATCCCTTTTGGGTGTTGGATAACTGTTAATATTAAGGCGCACCCGATTTGATGATAGTACTCCTGTTTTGGGTGTGTTACATTCGTCAAAACAAATGAACTCCACCTATATTGGGGTTAGTACAACTGCTAAACAGAAAGCGCACCAGTTTAGGGGTTTGTATAAGTGTTAAAAGGAAAATGCAGCTCTTTTGGTCTTAGTAAAACCATTAAAATGAAAGTGCTTCTGTTTTGGGGTTTGTACGACTGTTAAAATTAAAACGCACCCGTTTTGGCGCGCGCAAAACCGTTAAAATTCAAACGCACCCTTTTTGGGGTTTGTACGACCGTTAAAATTCTAACGCACCCGTTTTGGGGCCCACAAAACCGTTACAATTCAAACGCACCCGTTTTGGGGCTCGCAAAACCGATAAATTAAAACGCACCCGTTTTGGGGTTTGTACGACTGTTAAAATTAAAACGCACCCGTTTTGGGGTTTGTACGACCGTTAAAATTCAAACGCACCCGTTTTGGGGTTTGTACGACCGTTAAAATTAAAACGCACCTGTTTTGGGGTGCGCAAAACCGTTAAAATTCAAACGCACACGTTTTAGGGTTTGTACGACCGTTAAAATTCAAACGCACCCGATTTGGGGTGCGCAAAACCGTTAAAATTAAAACGCACCCTTTTTGGGGTTTGTACGACCGTTAAAATTACAACGAACCCTTTTGGGGGTTCATAAAATCGTTAAAATGAAAAATAATCCCTTTTGGGTGTTGGATAACTGTTAGTATTAAGCCGCAGCCGATTTGATGATAGTACTCCTGTTTTGGGTGTGTTACATTCGTCAAAACAAATGAACTCTACCTATATTGGGGTTAGTACAACTGCTAAACAGAAAGCGCACCAGTTTAGGGGTTTGTATAAGTGTTAAAAGGAAAATGCAGCTCTTTTGGCCTTAGTAAAACCATTAAAATGAAAGTGCTTCTGTTTTGGGGTTTGTACAACAGTTAAAAGGAAAACGCACCAATTTTGAGGTTATTTAAACTGTTAAAATGAAATTGCACCTGTTTTGGCTGTTTTGTTTGTATAACGGTGAAAATGAAAGCGCACTGGATTTGAAGATGGTACACCTGTTTTGGGATTATTTAAATCGTTAAATGAAAGCCCACCTGACTTGGAGTTTTTACAACAGTTCTTGGGTTTGTACAAACATGAAAAGGACAACGCAGCTTTTCTGGGGTTAGAAAAGCCTTTAAAATGAGAGAGCATCAGTTTTGAGGATCATACACTGATTTGGGCTTTTCTTCAACCGTTGAAAAGAAAACGTACCTTTTTAGGGTTAGTTCATCTGTTGAAAAGACAACGCAAGAAAATGCAGCTGTTTTGAGGAAATTTCACCCATTTGGTGGAACGTCCACTCTTCTAGGGGAAAATCCTTCTTTTATGGTTTAAATAAATCTTAGTGAAACTAAGTCACACATCAGCCCTAACAGCTATGGTGCTGATGCCCTGTTATACATTTCCCCATCTTCTGATAATCAAGACTTTGAGATAGATTGACCAGCAGCTTGTCAGATATTTCTCAGTGGATGTCAGAAAATATTCTAGGACAAAAGCACAAAAAACACAAATATTGATTATTCGTACAAAATCTGAGACGAAGCTGCTTAGACTTTAGGCATTGTTTTGTCGTGCATGTGAACCTAAGCATTTAAATAAGTTTATATCATTTGGGGTGCGCAAACCGTTAAATTAAAACGCACCCGTTTTAGGGTTTGTACGACCGTTAAAATTCAAACGCACCCGTTTTGGGGTGCGCAAAACCGTTAAATTAAAACGCACCCGTTTTAGGGTTTGTACGACCGTTAAAATTCAAACGCACCCGTTTTGGGGTGCGCAAAACCGTTAAATAAAACGCACCCGTTTTAGGGTTTGTACGACCGTTAAAATTCAAACGCACCCGTTTTGGGGTGCGCAAAACCGTTAAAATTAAAACGCACCCTTTTTGGGGTTTGTACGACCGTTAAAATTAAAACGCACCCTTTTGGGGGTTCATAAAATCGTTAAAATGAAAAATAATCCCTTTTGGGTGTTGGATAACTGTTAATATTAAGGCGCACCCGATTTGATGATAGTACTCCTGTTTTGGGTGTGTTACATTCGTCAAAACAAATGAACTCTACCTATATTGGGGTTAGTACAACTGCTAAACAGAAAGCGCACCAGTTTAGGGGTTTGTATAAGTGTTAAAAGGAAAATGTAGCTATTTTGGTCTTAGTAAAACCATTAAAATGAAAGTGCTTCTGTTTTGGGGTTTGTACAACAGTTAAAAGGAAAACGCACCAATTTTGAGGTTATTTAAACTGTTAAAATGAAATTGCACCTGTTTTGGCTGTTTTGTTTGTATAACGGTGAAAATGAAAGCGCACTGGATTTGAGGATGGTACACCTGTTTTGGGATTATTTAAATCGTTAAATGAAAGCCCACCTGACTTGGAGTTTTTACAACAGTTCTTGGGTTTGTACAAACATGAAAAGGACAACGCAGCTTTTCTGGGGTTAGAAAAGCCTTTAAAATGAGAGAGCATCAGTTTTGAGGATCATACACTGATTTGGGCTTTTCTTCAACCGTTGAAAAGAAAACGTACCTTTTTAGGGTTAGTTCATCTGTTGAAAAGACAACGCAAGAAAATGCAGCTGTTTTGAGGAAATTTCACCCATTTGGTGGAACGTCCACTCTTCTAGGGGAAAATCCTTCTTTTATGGTTTAAATAAATCTTAGTGAAACTAAGTCACACATCAGCCCTAACAGCTATGGTGCTGATGCCCTGTTATACATTTCCCCATCTTCTGATAATCAAGACTTTGAGATAGATTGACCAGCAGCTTGTCAGATATTTCTCAGTGGATGTCAGAAAATATTCTAGGACAAAAGCTGAAAAAACACAAATATTGATTATTCGTACAAAATCTGAGACGAAGCTGCTTAGACTTTAGGCATTGTTTTGTCGTGCATGTGAACCTAAGCATTTAAATAAGTTTATATCATTTGGGGTGCGCAAACCGTTAAATTAAAACGCACCCGTTTTAGGGTTTGTACGACTGTTAAAATTAAAACGCACCCTTTTTGGCGCACGCAAAACCGTTAAAATTCAAACGCACCCTTTTTGGGGTTTGTACGACCGTTAAAATTCAAACGCACCCGTTTTGGGGTGCGCAAAACCGTTAAATTAAAACGCACCCGTTTTAGGGTTTGTACGACCGTTAAAATTCAAACGCACCCGTTTTGGGGTGCGCAAAACCGTTAAAATTCAAACGCACCCGTTTTGGGGCGCACAAAACCGTTACAATTCAAACGCACCCGTTTTGGGGTTTGTACGACTGTTAAAATTCAAACGCACCTTTTTTGGGGTTTGTACGACCGTTAAAATTCAAACGCACTCGTTTTGGGGCTCGCAAAACCGTTAAAATTCAAACGCACCCGTTTTGGGGTGCGCAAAACCGTTAAAATTAAAACGCACCCTTTTTGGGGTTTGTACGACCGTTAAAATTCTAACGCACCCGTTTTGGGGCCCACAAAACCGTTACAATTCAAACGCACCCGTTTTGGGGTTTGTACGACTGTTAAAATTAAAACGCACCCTTTTTGGGGTTTGTACGACCGTTAAAATTCTAACGCACCCGTTTTGGGGCCCACAAAACCATTACAATTCAAACGCACCCGTTTTGGGGCTCGCAAAACCGATAAATTAAAACGCACCCGTTTTGGGGTTTGTACGACTGTTAAAATTAAAACGCACCCGTTTTGGGGTTTGTACGACCGTTAAAATTCAAACGCACCTGTTTTAGGGTTTGTACGACCGTTAAAATTCAAACGCACCCGATTTGGGGTGCGCAAAACCGTTAAAATTAAAACGCACCCTTTTTGGGGTTTGTACGTCCGTTAAAATTACAACGAACCCTTTTGGGGGTTCATAAAATCGTTAAAATGAAAAATAATCCCTTTTGGGTGTTGGATAACTGTTAGTATTAAGCCGCAGCCGATTTGATGATAGTACTCCTGTTTTGGGTGTGTTACATTCGTCAAAACAAATGAACTCTACCTATATTGGGGTTAGTACAACTGCTAAACAGAAAGCGCACCAGTTTAGGGGTTTGTATAAGTGTTAAAAGGAAAATGCAGCTCTTTTGGCCTTAGTAAAACCATTAAAATGAAAGTGCTTCTGTTTTGGGGTTTGTACAACAGTTAAAAGGAAAACGCACCAATTTTGAGGTTATTTAAACTGTTAAAATGAAATTGCACCTGTTTTGGCTGTTTTGTTTGTATAACGGTGAAAATTAAAGCGCACTGGATTTGAAGATGGTACACCTGTTTTGGGATTATTTAAATTGTTAAATGAAAGCCCACCTGACTTGGAGTTTTTACAACAGTTCTTGGGTTTGTACAAACATGAAAAGGACAACGCAGCTTTTCTGGGGTTAGAAAAGCCTTTAAAATGAGAGAGCATCAGTTTTGAGGATCATACACTGATTTGGGCTTTTCTTCAACCGTTGAAAAGAAAACGTACCTTTTTAGGGTTAGTTCATCTGTTGAAAAGACAACGCAAGAAAATGCAGCTGTTTTGAGGAAATTTCACCCATTTGGTGGAACGTCCACTCTTCTAGGGGAAAATCCTTCTTTTATGGTTTAAATAAATCTTAGTGAAACTAAGTCACACATCAGCCCTAACAGCTATGGTGCTGATGCCCTGTTATACATTTCCCCATCTTCTGATAATCAAGACTTTGAGATAGATTGACCAGCAGCTTGTCAGATATTTCTCAGTGGATGTCAGAAAATATTCTAGGACAAAAGCACAAAAAACACAAATATTGATTATTCGTACAAAATCTGAGACGAAGCTGCTTAGACTTTAGGCATTGTTTTGTCGTGCATGTGAACCTAAGCATTTAAATAAGTTTATATCATTTGGGGTGCGCAAACCGTTAAATTAAAACGCACCCGTTTTAGGGTTTGTACGACCGTTAAAATTCAAACGCACCCTTTTTGGGGTGCGCAAAACCGTTAAATTAAAACGCACCCGTTTTAGGGTTTGTACGACCGTTAAAATTCAAACGCACCCGTTTTGGGGTGCGCAAAACCGTTAAATAAAACGCACCCGTTTTAGGGTTTGTACGACCGTTAAAATTCAAACGCACCCGTTTTGGGGTGCGCAAAACCGTTAAAATTCAAACGCACCCGTTTTGGGGCGCACAAAACCGTTACAATTCAAACGCACCCGTTTTGGGGTTTGTACGACTGTTAAAATTCAAACGCACCTTTTTTGGGGTTTGTACGACCGTTAAAATTCAAACGCACTCGTTTTGGGGCTCGCAAAACCGTTAAAATTCAAACGCACCCGTTTTGGGGTGCGCAAAACCGTTAAAATTAAAACGCACCCTTTTTGGGGTTTGTACGACCGTTAAAATTCTAACGCACCCGTTTTGGGGCCCACAAAACCGTTACAATTCAAACGCACCCGTTTTGGGGTTTGTACGACTGTTAAAATTAAAACGCACCCTTTTTGGGGTTTGTACGACCGTTAAAATTCTAACGCACCCGTTTTGGGGCCCACAAAACCGTTACAATTCAAACGCACCCGTTTTGGGGCTCGCAAAACCGATAAATTAAAACGCACCCGTTTTGGGGTTTGTACGACTGTTAAAATTAAAACGCACCCGTTTTGGGGTTTGTACGACCGTTAAAATTCAAACGCACCTGTTTTGGGGTGCGCAAAACCGTTAAAATTCAAACGCACACGTTTTAGGGTTTGTACGACCGTTAAAATTCAAACGCACCCGATTTGGGGTGCGCAAAACCGTTAAAATTAAAACGCACCCTTTTTGGGGTTTGTACGACCGTTAAAATTACAACGAACCCTTTTGGGGGTTCATAAAATCGTTAAAATGAAAAATAATCCCTTTTGGGTGTTGGATAACTGTTAGTATTAAGCCGCAGCCGATTTGATGATAGTACTCCTGTTTTGGGTGTGTTACATTCGTCAAAACAAATGAACTCTACCTATATTGGGGTTAGTACAACTGCTAAACAGAAAGCGCACCAGTTTAGGGGTTTGTATAAGTGTTAAAAGGAAAATGCAGCTCTTTTGGCCTTAGTAAAACCATTAAAATGAAAGTGCTTCTGTTTTGGGGTTTGTACAACAGTTAAAAGGAAAACGCACCAATTTTGAGGTTATTTAAACTGTTAAAATGAAATTGCACCTGTTTTGGCTGTTTTGTTTGTATAACGGTGAAAATTAAAGCGCACTGGATTTGAAGATGGTACACCTGTTTTGGGATTATTTAAATCGTTAAATGAAAGCCCACCTGACTTGGAGTTTTTACAACAGTTCTTGGGTTTGTACAAACATGAAAAGGACAACGCAGCTTTTCTGGGGTTAGAAAAGCCTTTAAAATGAGAGAGCATCAGTTTTGAGGATCATACACTGATTTGGGCTTTTCTTCAACCGTTGAAAAGAAAACGTACCTTTTTAGGGTTAGTTCATCTGTTGAAAAGACAACGCAAGAAAATGCAGCTGTTTTGAGGAAATTTCACCCATTTGGTGGAACGTCCACTCTTCTAGGGGAAAATCCTTCTTTTATGGTTTAAATAAATCTTAGTGAAACTAAGTCACACATCAGCCCTAACAGCTATGGTGCTGATGCCCTGTTATACATTTCCCCATCTTCTGATAATCAAGACTTTGAGATAGATTGACCAGCAGCTTGTCAGATATTTCTCAGTGGATGTCAGAAAATATTCTAGGACAAAAGCACAAAAAACACAAATATTGATTATTCGTACAAAATCTGAGACGAAGCTGCTTAGACTTTAGGCATTGTTTTGTCGTGCATGTGAACCTAAGCATTTAAATAAGTTTATATCATTTGGGGTGCGCAAACCGTTAAATTAAAACGCACCCGTTTTAGGGTTTGTACGACCGTTAAAATTCAAACGCACCCTTTTTGGGGTGCGCAAAACCGTTAAATTAAAACGCACCCGTTTTAGGGTTTGTACGACCGTTAAAATTCAAACGCACCCGTTTTGGGGTGCGCAAAACCGTTAAATAAAACGCACCCGTTTTAGGGTTTGTACGACCGTTAAAATTCAAACGCACCCGTTTTGGGGTGCGCAAAACCGTTAAAATTAAAACGCACCCTTTTTGGGGTTTGTACGACCGTTAAAATTAAAACGCACCCTTTTGGGGGTTCATAAAATCGTTAAAATGAAAAATAATCCCTTTTGGGTGTTGGATAACTGTTAATATTAAGGCGCACCCGATTTGATGATAGTACTCCTGTTTTGGGTGTGTTACATTCGTCAAAACAAATGAACTCTACCTATATTGGGGTTAGTACAACTGCTAAACAGAAAGCGCACCAGTTTAGGGGTTTGTATAAGTGTTAAAAGGAAAATGCAGCTCTTTTGGTCTTAGTAAAACCATTAAAATGAAAGTGCTTCTGTTTTGGGGTTTGTACAACAGTTAAAAGGAAAACGCACCAATTTTGAGGTTATTTAAACTGTTAAAATGAAATTGCACCTGTTTTGGCTGTTTTGTTTGTATAACGGTGAAAATGAAAGCGCACTGGATTTGAGGATGGTACACCTGTTTTGGGATTATTTAAATCGTTAAATGAAAGCCCACCTGACTTGGAGTTTTTACAACAGTTCTTGGGTTTGTACAAACATGAAAAGGACAACGCAGCTTTTCTGGGGTTAGAAAAGCCTTTAAAATGAGAGAGCATCAGTTTTGAGGATCATACACTGATTTGGGCTTTTCTTCAACCGTTGAAAAGAAAACGTACCTTTTTAGGGTTAGTTCATCTGTTGAAAAGACAACGCAAGAAAATGCAGCTGTTTTGAGGAAATTTCACCCATTTGGTGGAACGTCCACTCTTCTAGGGGAAAATCCTTCTTTTATGGTTTAAATAAATCTTAGTGAAACTAAGTCACACATCAGCCCTAACAGCTATGGTGCTGATGCCCTGTTATACATTTCCCCATCTTCTGATAATCAAGACTTTGAGATAGATTGACCAGCAGCTTGTCAGATATTTCTCAGTGGATGTCAGAAAATATTCTAGGACAAAAGCACAAAAAACACAAATATTGATTATTCGTACAAAATCTGAGACGAAGCTGCTTAGACTTTAGGCATTGTTTTGTCGTGCATGTGAACCTAAGCATTTAAATAAGTTTATATCATTTGGGGTGCGCAAACCGTTAAATTAAAACGCACCCGTTTTAGGGTTTGTACGACCGTTAAAATTCAAACGCACCCGTTTTGGGGTGCGCAAAACCGTTAAATTAAAACGCACCCGTTTTAGGGTTTGTACGACCGTTAAAATTCAAACGCACCCGTTTTGGGGTGCGCAAAACCGTTAAATAAAACGCACCCGTTTTAGGGTTTGTACGACCGTTAAAATTCAAACGCACCCGTTTTGGGGTGCGCAAAACCGTTAAAATTAAAACGCACCCTTTTTGGGGTTTGTACGACCGTTAAAATTAAAACGCACCCTTTTGGGGGTTCATAAAATCGTTAAAATGAAAAATAATCCCTTTTGGGTGTTGGATAACTGTTAATATTAAGGCGCACCCGATTTGATGATAGTACTCCTGTTTTGGGTGTGTTACATTCGTCAAAACAAATGAACTCTACCTATATTGGGGTTAGTACAACTGCTAAACAGAAAGCGCACCAGTTTAGGGGTTTGTATAAGTGTTAAAAGGAAAATGTAGCTATTTTGGTCTTAGTAAAACCATTAAAATGAAAGTGCTTCTGTTTTGGGGTTTGTACAACAGTTAAAAGGAAAACGCACCAATTTTGAGGTTATTTAAACTGTTAAAATGAAATTGCACCTGTTTTGGCTGTTTTGTTTGTATAACGGTGAAAATGAAAGCGCACTGGATTTGAGGATGGTACACCTGTTTTGGGATTATTTAAATCGTTAAATGAAAGCCCACCTGACTTGGAGTTTTTACAACAGTTCTTGGGTTTGTACAAACATGAAAAGGACAACGCAGCTTTTCTGGGGTTAGAAAAGCCTTTAAAATGAGAGAGCATCAGTTTTGAGGATCATACACTGATTTGGGCTTTTCTTCAACCGTTGAAAAGAAAACGTACCTTTTTAGGGTTAGTTCATCTGTTGAAAAGACAACGCAAGAAAATGCAGCTGTTTTGAGGAAATTTCACCCATTTGGTGGAACGTCCACTCTTCTAGGGGAAAATCCTTCTTTTATGGTTTAAATAAATCTTAGTGAAACTAAGTCACACATCAGCCCTAACAGCTATGGTGCTGATGCCCTGTTATACATTTCCCCATCTTCTGATAATCAAGACTTTGAGATAGATTGACCAGCAGCTTGTCAGATATTTCTCAGTGGATGTCAGAAAATATTCTAGGACAAAAGCTGAAAAAACACAAATATTGATTATTCGTACAAAATCTGAGACGAAGCTGCTTAGACTTTAGGCATTGTTTTGTCGTGCATGTGAACCTAAGCATTTAAATAAGTTTATATCATTTGGGGTGCGCAAACCGTTAAATTAAAACGCACCCGTTTTAGGGTTTGTACGACTGTTAAAATTAAAACGCACCCTTTTTGGCGCACGCAAAACCGTTAAAATTCAAACGCACCCTTTTTGGGGTTTGTACGACCGTTAAAATTCAAACGCACCCGTTTTGGGGTGCGCAAAACCGTTAAATTAAAACGCACCCGTTTTAGGGTTTGTACGACCGTTAAAATTCAAACGCACCCGTTTTGGGGTGCGCAAAACCGTTAAAATTCAAACGCACCCGTTTTGGGGCGCACAAAACCGTTACAATTCAAACGCACCCGTTTTGGGGTTTGTACGACTGTTAAAATTCAAACGCACCTTTTTTGGGGTTTGTACGACCGTTAAAATTCAAACGCACTCGTTTTGGGGCTCGCAAAACCGTTAAAATTCAAACGCACCCGTTTTGGGGTGCGCAAAACCGTTAAAATTAAAACGCACCCTTTTTGGGGTTTGTACGACCGTTAAAATTCTAACGCACCCGTTTTGGGGCCCACAAAACCGTTACAATTCAAACGCACCCGTTTTGGGGTTTGTACGACTGTTAAAATTAAAACGCACCCTTTTTGGGGTTTGTACGACCGTTAAAATTCTAACGCACCCGTTTTGGGGCCCACAAAACCATTACAATTCAAACGCACCCGTTTTGGGGCTCGCAAAACCGATAAATTAAAACGCACCCGTTTTGGGGTTTGTACGACTGTTAAAATTAAAACGCACCCGTTTTGGGGTTTGTACGACCGTTAAAATTCAAACGCACCTGTTTTAGGGTTTGTACGACCGTTAAAATTCAAACGCACCCGATTTGGGGTGCGCAAAACCGTTAAAATTAAAACGCACCCTTTTTGGGGTTTGTACGTCCGTTAAAATTACAACGAACCCTTTTGGGGGTTCATAAAATCGTTAAAATGAAAAATAATCCCTTTTGGGTGTTGGATAACTGTTAGTATTAAGCCGCAGCCGATTTGATGATAGTACTCCTGTTTTGGGTGTGTTACATTCGTCAAAACAAATGAACTCTACCTATATTGGGGTTAGTACAACTGCTAAACAGAAAGCGCACCAGTTTAGGGGTTTGTATAAGTGTTAAAAGGAAAATGCAGCTCTTTTGGCCTTAGTAAAACCATTAAAATGAAAGTGCTTCTGTTTTGGGGTTTGTACAACAGTTAAAAGGAAAACGCACCAATTTTGAGGTTATTTAAACTGTTAAAATGAAATTGCACCTGTTTTGGCTGTTTTGTTTGTATAACGGTGAAAATTAAAGCGCACTGGATTTGAAGATGGTACACCTGTTTTGGGATTATTTAAATTGTTAAATGAAAGCCCACCTGACTTGGAGTTTTTACAACAGTTCTTGGGTTTGTACAAACATGAAAAGGACAACGCAGCTTTTCTGGGGTTAGAAAAGCCTTTAAAATGAGAGAGCATCAGTTTTGAGGATCATACACTGATTTGGGCTTTTCTTCAACCGTTGAAAAGAAAACGTACCTTTTTAGGGTTAGTTCATCTGTTGAAAAGACAACGCAAGAAAATGCAGCTGTTTTGAGGAAATTTCACCCATTTGGTGGAACGTCCACTCTTCTAGGGGAAAATCCTTCTTTTATGGTTTAAATAAATCTTAGTGAAACTAAGTCACACATCAGCCCTAACAGCTATGGTGCTGATGCCCTGTTATACATTTCCCCATCTTCTGATAATCAAGACTTTGAGATAGATTGACCAGCAGCTTGTCAGATATTTCTCAGTGGATGTCAGAAAATATTCTAGGACAAAAGCACAAAAAACACAAATATTGATTATTCGTACAAAATCTGAGACGAAGCTGCTTAGACTTTAGGCATTGTTTTGTCGTGCATGTGAACCTAAGCATTTAAATAAGTTTATATCATTTGGGGTGCGCAAACCGTTAAATTAAAACGCACCCGTTTTAGGGTTTGTACGACCGTTAAAATTCAAACGCACCCTTTTTGGGGTGCGCAAAACCGTTAAATTAAAACGCACCCGTTTTAGGGTTTGTACGACCGTTAAAATTCAAACGCACCCGTTTTGGGGTGCGCAAAACCGTTAAATAAAACGCACCCGTTTTAGGGTTTGTACGACCGTTAAAATTCAAACGCACCCGTTTTGGGGTGCGCAAAACCGTTAAAATTCAAACGCACCCGTTTTGGGGCGCACAAAACCGTTACAATTCAAACGCACCCGTTTTGGGGTTTGTACGACTGTTAAAATTCAAACGCACCTTTTTTGGGGTTTGTACGACCGTTAAAATTCAAACGCACTCGTTTTGGGGCTCGCAAAACCGTTAAAATTCAAACGCACCCGTTTTGGGGTGCGCAAAACCGTTAAAATTAAAACGCACCCTTTTTGGGGTTTGTACGACCGTTAAAATTCTAACGCACCCGTTTTGGGGCCCACAAAACCGTTACAATTCAAACGCACCCGTTTTGGGGTTTGTACGACTGTTAAAATTAAAACGCACCCTTTTTGGGGTTTGTACGACCGTTAAAATTCTAACGCACCCGTTTTGGGGCCCACAAAACCGTTACAATTCAAACGCACCCGTTTTGGGGCTCGCAAAACCGATAAATTAAAACGCACCCGTTTTGGGGTTTGTACGACTGTTAAAATTAAAACGCACCCGTTTTGGGGTTTGTACGACCGTTAAAATTCAAACGCACCTGTTTTGGGGTGCGCAAAACCGTTAAAATTCAAACGCACACGTTTTAGGGTTTGTACGACCGTTAAAATTCAAACGCACCCGATTTGGGGTGCGCAAAACCGTTAAAATTAAAACGCACCCTTTTTGGGGTTTGTACGACCGTTAAAATTACAACGAACCCTTTTGGGGGTTCATAAAATCGTTAAAATGAAAAATAATCCCTTTTGGGTGTTGGATAACTGTTAGTATTAAGCCGCAGCCGATTTGATGATAGTACTCCTGTTTTGGGTGTGTTACATTCGTCAAAACAAATGAACTCTACCTATATTGGGGTTAGTACAACTGCTAAACAGAAAGCGCACCAGTTTAGGGGTTTGTATAAGTGTTAAAAGGAAAATGCAGCTCTTTTGGCCTTAGTAAAACCATTAAAATGAAAGTGCTTCTGTTTTGGGGTTTGTACAACAGTTAAAAGGAAAACGCACCAATTTTGAGGTTATTTAAACTGTTAAAATGAAATTGCACCTGTTTTGGCTGTTTTGTTTGTATAACGGTGAAAATTAAAGCGCACTGGATTTGAAGATGGTACACCTGTTTTGGGATTATTTAAATCGTTAAATGAAAGCCCACCTGACTTGGAGTTTTTACAACAGTTCTTGGGTTTGTACAAACATGAAAAGGACAACGCAGCTTTTCTGGGGTTAGAAAAGCCTTTAAAATGAGAGAGCATCAGTTTTGAGGATCATACACTGATTTGGGCTTTTCTTCAACCGTTGAAAAGAAAACGTACCTTTTTAGGGTTAGTTCATCTGTTGAAAAGACAACGCAAGAAAATGCAGCTGTTTTGAGGAAATTTCACCCATTTGGTGGAACGTCCACTCTTCTAGGGGAAAATCCTTCTTTTATGGTTTAAATAAATCTTAGTGAAACTAAGTCACACATCAGCCCTAACAGCTATGGTGCTGATGCCCTGTTATACATTTCCCCATCTTCTGATAATCAAGACTTTGAGATAGATTGACCAGCAGCTTGTCAGATATTTCTCAGTGGATGTCAGAAAATATTCTAGGACAAAAGCACAAAAAACACAAATATTGATTATTCGTACAAAATCTGAGACGAAGCTGCTTAGACTTTAGGCATTGTTTTGTCGTGCATGTGAACCTAAGCATTTAAATAAGTTTATATCATTTGGGGTGCGCAAACCGTTAAATTAAAACGCACCCGTTTTAGGGTTTGTACGACCGTTAAAATTCAAACGCACCCTTTTTGGGGTGCGCAAAACCGTTAAATTAAAACGCACCCGTTTTAGGGTTTGTACGACCGTTAAAATTCAAACGCACCCGTTTTGGGGTGCGCAAAACCGTTAAATAAAACGCACCCGTTTTAGGGTTTGTACGACCGTTAAAATTCAAACGCACCCGTTTTGGGGTGCGCAAAACCGTTAAAATTAAAACGCACCCTTTTTGGGGTTTGTACGACCGTTAAAATTAAAACGCACCCTTTTGGGGGTTCATAAAATCGTTAAAATGAAAAATAATCCCTTTTGGGTGTTGGATAACTGTTAATATTAAGGCGCACCCGATTTGATGATAGTACTCCTGTTTTGGGTGTGTTACATTCGTCAAAACAAATGAACTCTACCTATATTGGGGTTAGTACAACTGCTAAACAGAAAGCGCACCAGTTTAGGGGTTTGTATAAGTGTTAAAAGGAAAATGCAGCTCTTTTGGTCTTAGTAAAACCATTAAAATGAAAGTGCTTCTGTTTTGGGGTTTGTACAACAGTTAAAAGGAAAACGCACCAATTTTGAGGTTATTTAAACTGTTAAAATGAAATTGCACCTGTTTTGGCTGTTTTGTTTGTATAACGGTGAAAATGAAAGCGCACTGGATTTGAGGATGGTACACCTGTTTTGGGATTATTTAAATCGTTAAATGAAAGCCCACCTGACTTGGAGTTTTTACAACAGTTCTTGGGTTTGTACAAACATGAAAAGGACAACGCAGCTTTTCTGGGGTTAGAAAAGCCTTTAAAATGAGAGAGCATCAGTTTTGAGGATCATACACTGATTTGGGCTTTTCTTCAACCGTTGAAAAGAAAACGTACCTTTTTAGGGTTAGTTCATCTGTTGAAAAGACAACGCAAGAAAATGCAGCTGTTTTGAGGAAATTTCACCCATTTGGTGGAACGTCCACTCTTCTAGGGGAAAATCCTTCTTTTATGGTTTAAATAAATCTTAGTGAAACTAAGTCACACATCAGCCCTAACAGCTATGGTGCTGATGCCCTGTTATACATTTCCCCATCTTCTGATAATCAAGACTTTGAGATAGATTGACCAGCAGCTTGTCAGATATTTCTCAGTGGATGTCAGAAAATATTCTAGGACAAAAGCTGAAAAAACACAAATATTGATTATTCGTACAAAATCTGAGACGAAGCTGCTTAGACTTTAGGCATTGTTTTGTCGTGCATGTGAACCTAAGCATTTAAATAAGTTTATATCATTTGGGGTGCGCAAACCGTTAAAATTAAAACGCACCCGTTTTGGCGCGCGCAAAACCGTTAAAATTCAAACGCACCCTTTTTGGGGTTTTTACGACCGTTAAAATTCAAACGCACCCGTTTTGGGGTGCGCAAAACCGTTAAATTAAAACGCACCCGTTTTAGGGTTTGTACGACCGTTAAAATTCAAACGCACCCGTTTTGGGGTGCGCAAAACCGTTAAATTAAAACGCACCCGTTTTAGGGTTTGTACGACCGTTAAAATTCAAACGCACCCGTTTTGGGGTTTGTACGACCGTTAAAATTAAAACGCACTCGTTTTGGGGCTCGCAAAACCGTTAAAATTCAAACGCACCCGTTTTGGGGTGCGCAAAACCGTTAAAATTAAAACGCACCCTTTTTGGGGTTTGTACGACCGTTAAAATTCAAACGCACCCGTTTTGGGGCGCACAAAACCGTTACAATTCAAACGCACCCGTTTTGGGGCTCACAAAACCGTTAAATTAAAACGCACCTGTTTTGGGGGTTGTACGACTGTTAAAATTAAAACGCACCCGTTTTAGGGTTTGTACGACCTTTAAAATTAAAACGCACCCTTTTGGGGCGCACAAAACCGTTACAATTCAAACGCACCCGTTTTGGGGTTTGTACGACTGTTAAAATTAAAACGCACCCTTTTTGGGGTTTGTACGACCGTTAAAATTCAAACGCACTCGTTTTGGGGCTCGCAAAACCGTTAAAATTCAAACGCACCCGTTTTGGGGTGCGCAAAACCGTTAAAATTAAAACGCACCCTTTTTGGGGTTTGTACGACCGTTAAAATTCAAACGCACCCGTTTTGGGGCGCACAAAACCGTTACAATTCAAACGCACCCGTTTTGGGGCTCACAAAACCGTTAAATTAAAACGCACCCGTTTTGGGGGTTGTACGACTGTTAAAATTAAAACGCACCCGTTTTAGGGTTTGTACGACCGTTAAAATTAAAACGCACCCTTTTGGGGGTTCATAAAATCGTTAAAATGAAAAATAATCCCTTTTGGGTGTTGGATAACTGTTAATATTAAGGCGCACCCGATTTGATGATAGTACTCCTGTTTTGGGTGTGTTACATTCGTCAAAACAAATGAACTCTACCTATATTGGGGTTAGTACAACTGCTAAACAGAAAGCGCACCAGTTTAGGGGTTTGTATAAGTGTTAAAAGGAAAATGCAGCTCTTTTGGCCTTAGTAAAACCATTAAAATGAAAGTGCTTCTGTTTTGGGGTTTGTACAACAGTTAAAAGGAAAACGCACCAATTTTGAGGTTATTTAAACTGTTAAAATGAAATTGCACCTGTTTTGGCTGTTTTGTTTGTATAACGGTGAAAATGAAAGCGCACTGGATTTGAGGATGGTACACCTGTTTTGGGATTATTTAAATCGTTAAATGAAAGCCCACCTGACTTGGAGTTTTTACAACAGTTCTTGGGTTTGTACAAACATGAAAAGGACAACGCAGCTTTTCTGGGGTTAGAAAAGCCTTTAAAATGAGAGAGCATCAGTTTTGAGGATCATACACTGATTTGGGCTTTTCTTCAACCGTTGAAAAGAAAACGTACCTTTTTAGGGTTAGTTCATCTGTTGAAAAGCCAACGCAAGAAAATGCAGCTGTTTTGAGGAAATTTCACCCATTTGGTGGAACGTCCACTCTTCTAGAGGAAAATCCTTCTTTTATGGTTTAATTAAATCTTAGTGAAACTAAGTCACACATCAGCCCTAACAGCTATGGTGCTGATGCCCTGTTATACATTTCCCCATCTTCTGATAATCAAGACTTTGAGATAGATTGACCAGCAGCTTGTCAGATATTTCTCAGTGGATGTCAGAAAATATTCTAGGACAAAAGCACAAAAAACACAAATATTGATTATTCGTACAAAATCTGAGACGAAGCTGCTTAGACTTTAGGCATTGTTTTGTCGTGCATGTGAACCTAAGCATTTAAATAAGTTTATATCATTTGGGGTGCGCAAACCGTTAAATTAAAACGCACCCGTTTTAGGGTTTGTACGACTGTTAAAATTCAAACGCACCCGTTTTGGCGCGCGCAAAACCGTTAAAATTCAAACGCACCCTTTTTGGGGTTTGTACGACCGTTAAAATTAAAACGCACCCGTTTTGGGGCTCGCAAAACCGTTAAAATTCAAACGCACCCTTTTTGGGGTTTGTACGACCGTTAAAATTCAAACGCACCCGTTTTGGGGTGCGCAAAACCGTTAAAATTCAAACGCACCCGTTTTGGGGTGCGCAAAACCGTTAAATTAAAACGCACCCGTTTTAGGGTTTGTACGACCGTTAAAATTAAAACGCACCCGTTTTGGGGTGCGCAAAACCGTTAAAATTAAAACGCACCCTTTTTGGGGTGCGCAAAACCGTTAAATTAAAACGCACCCGTTTTAGGGTTTGTGCGACCGTTAAAATTCAAACGCACCCGTTTTGGCGCTCGCAAAACCGTTAAAATTCAATTGCACCCTTTTTGGGGTTTGTACGACCGTTAAAATTAAAACGCACCCTTTTGGGGGTTCATAAAATCGTTAAAATGAAAAATAATCCCTTTTGGGTGTTGGATAACTGTTAATATTAAGGCGCACCCGATTTGATGATAGTACTCCTGTTTTGGGTGTGTTACATTCGTCAAAACAAATGAACTCCACCTATATTGGGGTTAGTACAACTGCTAAACAGAAAGCGCACCAGTTTAGGGGTTTGTATAAGTGTTAAAAGGAAAATGCAGCTCTTTTGGTCTTAGTAAAACCATTAAAATGAAAGTGCTTCTGTTTTGGGGTTTGTACAACAGTTAAAAGGAAAACGCACCAATTTTGAGGTTATTTAAACTGTTAAAATGAAATTGCACCTGTTTTGGCTGTTTTGTTTGTATAACGGTGAAAATGAAAGCGCACTGGATTTGAGGATGGTACACCTGTTTTGGGATTATTTAAATCGTTAAATGAAAGCCCACCTGACTTGGAGTTTTTACAACAGTTCTTGGGTTTGTACAAACATGAAAAGGACAACGCAGCTTTTCTGGGGTTAGAAAAGCCTTTAAAATGAGAGAGCATCAGTTTTGAGGATCATACACTGATTTGGGCTTTTCTTCAACTGTTGAACAGAAAACGCACCTTTTTAGGGTTAGTTCATCTGTTGAAAAGCCAACGCAAGAAAATGCAGCTGTTTTGAGGAAATTTCACCCATTTGGTGGAACGTCCACTCTTCTAGGGGAAAATCCTTCTTTTATGGTTTAAATAAATCTTAGTGAAACTAAGTCACACATCAGCCCTAACAGCTATGGTGCTGATGCCCTGTTATACATTTCCCCATCTTCTGATAATCAAGACTTTGAGATAGATTGACCAGCAGCTTGTCAGATATTTCTCAGTGGATGTCAGAAAATATTCTAGGACAAAAGCACAAAAAACACAAATATTGATTATTCGTACAAAATCTGAGACGAAGCTGCTTAGACTTTAGGCATTGTTTTGTCGTGCATGTGAACCTAAGCATTTAAATAAGTTTATATCATTTGGGGTGCGCAAACCCTTAAATTAAAACGCACCCGTTTTGGGGTGCGCAAAACCGTTAAATTCAAACGCACCCGTTTTAGGGTTTATACGACTGTTAAAATTAAAACGCACCCGTTTTGGCGCTCGCAAAACCGTTAAAATTCAATTGCACCCTTTTTGGGGTTTGTACGACCGTTAAAATTAAAACGCACCCTTTTGGGGGTTCATAAAATCGTTAAAATGAAAAATAATCCCTTTTGGGTGTTGGATAACTGTTAATATTAAGGCGCACCCGATTTGATGATAGTACTCCTGTTTTGGGTGTGTTACATTCGTCAAAACAAATGAACTCTACCTATATTGGGGTTAGTACAACTGCTAAACAGAAAGCGCACCAGTTTAGGGGTTTGTATAAGTGTTAAAAGGAAAATGCAGCTCTTTTGGTCTTAGTAAAACCATTAAAATGAAAGTGCTTCTGTTTTGGGGTTTGTACAACAGTTAAAAGGAAAACGCACCAATTTTGAGGTTATTTAAACTGTTAAAATGAAATTGCACCTGTTTTGGCTGTTTTGTTTGTATAACGGTGAAAATGAAAGCGCACTGGATTTGAGGATGGTACACATGTTTTGGGATTATTTAAATCGTTAAATGAAAGCCCACCTGACTTGGAGTTTTTACAACAGTTCTTGGGTTTGTACAAACATGAAAAGGACAACGCAGCTTTTCTGGGGTTAGAAAAGCCTTTAAAATGAGAGAGCATCAGTTTTGAGGATCATACACTGATTTGGGCTTTTCTTCAACCGTTGAAAAGAAAACGTACCTTTTTAGGGTTAGTTCATCTGTTGAAAAGCCAACGCAAGAAAATGCAGCTGTTTTGAGGAAATTTCACCCATTTGGTGGAACGTCCACTCTTCTAGAGGAAAATCCTTCTTTTATGGTTTAATTAAATCTTAGTGAAACTAAGTCACACATCAGCCCTAACAGCTATGGTGCTGATGCCCTGTTATACATTTCCCCATCTTCTGATAATCAAGACTTTGAGATAGATTGACCAGCAGCTTGTCAGATATTTCTCAGTGGATGTCAGAAAATATTCTAGGACAAAAGCACAAAAAACACAAATATTGATTATTCGTACAAAATCTGAGACGAAGCTGCTTAGACTTTAGGCATTGTTTTGTCGTGCATGTGAACCTAAGCATTTAAATAAGTTTATATCATTTGGGGTGCGCAAACCGTTAAATTAAAACGCACCCGTTTTAGGGTTTGTACGACTGTTAAAATTCAAACGCACCCGTTTTGGCGCGCGCAAAACCGTTAAAATTCAAACGCACCCTTTTTGGGGTTTGTACGACCGTTAAAATTAAAACGCACCCGTTTTGGGGCTCGCAAAACCGTTAAAATTCAAACGCACCCTTTTTGGGGTTTGTACGACCGTTAAAATTCAAACGCACCCGTTTTGGGGTGCGCAAAACCGTTAAAATTCAAACGCACCCGTTTTGGGGTGCGCAAAACCGTTAAATTAAAACGCACCCGTTTTAGGGTTTGTACGACCGTTAAAATTAAAACGCACCCGTTTTGGGGTGCGCAAAACCGTTAAAATTAAAACGCACCCTTTTTGGGGTGCGCAAAACCGTTAAATTAAAACGCACCCGTTTTAGGGTTTGTGCGACCGTTAAAATTCAAACGCACCCGTTTTGGCGCTCGCAAAACCGTTAAAATTCAATTGCACCCTTTTTGGGGTTTGTACGACCGTTAAAATTAAAACGCACCCTTTTGGGGGTTCATAAAATCGTTAAAATGAAAAATAATCCCTTTTGGGTGTTGGATAACTGTTAATATTAAGGCGCACCCGATTTGATGATAGTACTCCTGTTTTGGGTGTGTTACATTCGTCAAAACAAATGAACTCTACCTATATTGGGGTTAGTACAACTGCTAAACAGAAAGCGCACCAGTTTAGGGGTTTGAATAAGTGTTAAAAGGAAAATGCAGCTCTTTTGGCCTTAGTAAAACCATTAAAATGAAAGTGCTTCTGTTTTGGGGTTTGTACAACAGTTAAAAGGAAAACGCACCAATTTTGAGGTTATTTAAGCTGTTAAAATGAAATTGCACCTGTTTTGGCTGTTTTGTTTGTATAACGGTGAAAATGAAAGCGCACTGGATTTGAGGATGGTACACATGTTTTGGGATTATTTAAATCGTTAAATGAAAGCCCACCTGACTTGGAGTTTTTACAACAGTTCTTGGGTTTGTACAAACATGAAAAGGACAACGCAGCTTTTCTGGGGTTAGAAAAGCCTTTAAAATGAGAGAGCATCAGTTTTGAGGATCATACACTGATTTGGGCTTTTCTTCAACTGTTGAACAGAAAACGCACCTTTTTAGGGTTAGTTCATCTGTTGAAAAGCCAACGCAAGAAAATGCAGCTGTTTTGAGGAAATTTCACCCATTTGGTGGAACGTCCACTCTTCTAGGGGAAAATCCTTCTTTTATGGTTTAAATAAATCTTAGTGAAACTAAGTCACACATCAGCCCTAACAGCTATGGTGCTGATGCCCTGTTATACATTTCCCCATCTTCTGATAATCAAGACTTTGAGATAGATTGACCAGCAGCTTGTCAGATATTTCTCAGTGGATGTCAGAAAATATTCTAGGACAAAAGCACAAAAAACACAAATATTGATTATTCGTACAAAATCTGAGACGAAGCTGCTTAGACTTTAGGCATTGTTTTGTCGTGCATGTGAACCTAAGCATTTAAATAAGTTTATATCATTTGGGGTGCGCAAACCCTTAAATTAAAACGCACCCGTTTTGGGGTGCGCAAAACCGTTAAATTCAAACGCACCCGTTTTAGGGTTTATACGACTGTTAAAATTAAAACGCACCCGTTTTGGCGCTCGCAAAACCGTTAAAATTCAATTGCACCCTTTTTGGGGTTTGTACGACCGTTAAAATTAAAACGCACCCTTTTGGGGGTTCATAAAATCGTTAAAATGAAAAATAATCCCTTTTGGGTGTTGGATAACTGTTAATATTAAGGCGCACCCGATTTGATGATAGTACTCCTGTTTTGGGTGTGTTACATTCGTCAAAACAAATGAACTCTACCTATATTGGGGTTAGTACAACTGCTAAACAGAAAGCGCACCAGTTTAGGGGTTTGTATAAGTGTTAAAAGGAAAATGCAGCTCTTTTGGCCTTAGTAAAACCATTAAAATGAAAGTGCTTCTGTTTTGGGGTTTGTACAACAGTTAAAAGGAAAACGCACCAATTTTGAGGTTATTTAAACTGTTAAAATGAAATTGCACCTGTTTTGGCTGTTTTGTTTGTATAACGGTGAAAATGAAAGCGCACTGGATTTGAGGATGGTACACATGTTTTGGGATTATTTAAATCGTTAAATGAAAGCCCACCTGACTTGGAGTTTTTACAACAGTTCTTGGGTTTGTACAAACATGAAAAGGACAACGCAGCTTTTCTGGGGTTAGAAAAGCCTTTAAAATGAGAGAGCATCAGTTTTGAGGATCATACACTGATTTGGGCTTTTCTTCAACTGTTGAACAGAAAACGCACCTTTTTAGGGTTAGTTCATCTGTTGAAAAGACAACGCAAGAAAATGCAGCTGTTTTGAGGAAATTTCACCCATTTGGTGGAACGTCCACTCTTCTAGAGGAAAATCCTTCTTTTATGGTTTAATTAAATCTTAGTGAAACTAAGTCACACATCAGCCCTAACAGCTATGGTGCTGATGCCCTGTTATACATTTCCCCATCTTCTGATAATCAAGACTTTGAGATAGATTGACCAGCAGCTTGTCAGATATTTCTCAGTGGATGTCAGAAAATATTCTAGGACAAAAGCACAAAAAACACAAATATTGATTATTCGTACAAAATCTGAGACGAAGCTGCTTAGACTTTAGGCATTGTTTTGTCGTGCATGTGAACCTAAGCATTTAAATAAGTTTATATCATTTGGGGTGCGCAAACCGTTAAATTAAAACGCACCCGTTTTAGGGTTTGTACGACTGTTAAAATTCAAACGCACCCGTTTTGGCGCGCGCAAAACCGTTAAAATTCAAACGCACCCTTTTTGGGGTTTGTACGACCGTTAAAATTCAAACGCACCCGTTTTGGGGTGCGCAAAACCGTTAAATTAAAACGCACCCGTTTTAGGGTTTGTACGACCGTTAAAATTCAAACGCACCGGTTTTGGGGTGCGCAAAACCGTTAAAATTCAAACGCACCCGTTTTGGGGCGCACAAAACCGTTACAATTCAAACGCACCCGTTTTGGGGTTTGTACGACTGTTAAAATTAAAACGCACCCTTTTTGGGGTTTGTACGACCGTTAAAATTCAAACGCACTCGTTTTGGGGCTCGCAAAACCGTTAAAATTCAAACGCACCCGTTTTGGGGTGCGCAAAACCGTTAAAATTAAAACGCACCCTTTTTGGGGTTTGTACGACCGTTAAAATTCAAACGCACCCGATTTGGGGTGCGCAAAACCGTTAAAATTAAAACGCACCTTTTTTGGGGTTTGTACGACCGTTAAAATTCAAACGCACCCTTTTGGGGGTTCATAAAATCGTTAAAATGAAAAATAATCCCTTTTGGGTGTTGGATAACTGTTAATATTAAGGCGCACCCGATTTGATGATAGTACTCCTGTTTTGGGTGTGTTACATTCGTCAAAACAAATGAACTCCACCTATATTGGGGTTAGTACAACTGCTAAACAGAAAGCGCACCAGTTTAGGGGTTTGTATAAGCGTTAAAAGGAAAATGCAGCTCTTTTGGCCTTAGTAAAACCATTAAAATGAAAGTGCTTCTGTTTTGGGGTTTGTACAACAGTTAAAAGGAAAACGCACCAATTTTGAGGTTATTTAAACTGTTAAAATGAAATTGCACCTGTTTTGGCTGTTTTGTTTGTATAACGGTGAAAATGAAAGCGCACTGGATTTGAGGATGGTACACCTGTTTTGGGATTATTTAAATCGTTAAATGAAAGCCCACCTGACTTGGAGTTTTTACAACAGTTCTTGGGTTTGTACAAACATGAAAAGGACAACGCAGCTTTTCTGGGGTTAGAAAAGCCTTTAAAATGAGAGAGCATCAGTTTTGAGGATCATACACTGATTTGGGCTTTTCTTCAACCGTTGAAAAGAAAACGTACCTTTTTAGGGTTAGTTCATCTGTTGAAAAGCCATCGCAAGAAAATGCAGCTGTTTTGAGGAAATTTCACCCATTTGGTGGAACGTCCACTCTTCTAGAGGAAAATCCTTCTTTTATGGTTTAATTAAATCTTAGTGAAACTAAGTCACACATCAGCCCTAACAGCTATGGTGCTGATGCCCTGTTATACATTTCCCCATCTTCTGATAATCAAGACTTTGAGATAGATTGACCAGCAGCTTGTCAGATATTTCTCAGTGGATGTCAGAAAATATTCTAGGACAAAAGCACAAAAAACACAAATATTGATTATTCGTACAAAATCTGAGACGAAGCTGCTTAGACTTTAGGCATTGTTTTGTCGTGCATGTGAACCTAAGCATTTAAATAAGTTTATATCATTTGGGGTGCGCAAACCGTTAAAATTCAAACGCACCCGTTTTGGGGTGCGCAAAACCGTTAAAATTCAAACGCACCCGTTTTGGGGCGCACAAAACCGTTACAATTCAAACGCACCCGTTTTGGGGTTTGTACGACTGTTAAAATTAAAACGCACCCTTTTTGGGGTTTGTACGACCGTTAAAATTCAAACGCACTCGTTTTGGGGCTCGCAAAACCGTTAAAATTCAAACGCACCCGTTTTGGGGTGCGCAAAACCGTTAAAATTAAAACGCACCCTTTTTGGGGTTTGTACGACCGTTAAAATTCAAACGCACCCGTTTTGGGGCCCACAAAACCGTTACAATTCAAACGCACCCGTTTTGGGGCTCGCAAAACCGTTAAATTAAAACGCACCCGTTTTGGGGTTTGTACGACTGTTAAAATTAAAACGCACCCGTTTTGGGGTTTGTACGACCGTTAAAATTAAAACGCACCTTTTTGGGGTTTGTACAACCGTTAAAATTCAAACCCACCCGTTTTGGGGCTCGCAAAACCGTTAAATTAAAACGCACCCGTTTTGGGGTTTGTACGACCGTTAAAATTAAAACGCACCTTTTTTGGGGTTTGTACGACCGTTAAAATTAAAACGCACCTTTTTTGGGGTTTGTACAACCGTTAAAATTCAAACGCACTCGTTTTGGTGCTCGCAAAACCGTTAAATTAAAACGCACCCGTTTTAGGGTTTGTACGACCGTTAAAATTCAAACGCACCCGTTTTGGGGTGCGCAAAACCGTTAAATTAAAACGCACCCGTTTTAGGGTTTGTACGACCGTTAAAATTAAAACGCACCCGTTTTGGGGTGCGCAAAACCGTTAAAATTAAAACGCACCCTTTTTGGGGTGCGCAAAACCGTTAAATTAAAACGCACCCGTTTTAGGGTTTGTGCGACCGTTAAAATTCAAACGCACCCGTTTTGGCGCTCGCAAAACCGTTAAAATTCAATTGCACCCTTTTTGGGGTTTGTACGACTGTTAAAATTAAAACGCACCCTTTTGGGGGTTCATAAAATCGTTAAAATGAAAAATAATCCCTTTTGGGTGTTGGATAACTGTTAGTATTAAGCCGCAGCCGATTTGATGATAGTACTCCTGTTTTGGGTGTGTTACATTCGTCAAAACAAATGAACTCTACCTATATTGGGGTTAGTACAACTGCTAAACAGAAAGCGCACCAGTTTAGGGGTTTGTATAAGTGTTAAAAGGAAAATGCAGCTCTTTTGGCCTTAGTAAAACCATTAAAATGAAAGTGCTTCTGTTTTGGGGTTTGTACAACAGTTAAAAGGAAAACGCACCAATTTTGAGGTTATTTAAGCTGTTAAAATGAAATTGCACCTGTTTTGGCTGTTTTGTTTGTATAACGGTGAAAATGAAAGCGCACTGGATTTGAGGATGGTACACATGTTTTGGGATTATTTAAATCGTTAAATGAAAGCCCACCTGACTTGGAGTTTTTACAACAGTTCTTGGGTTTGTACAAACATGAAAAGGACAACGCAGCTTTTCTGGGGTTAGAAAAGCCTTTAAAATGAGAGAGCATCAGTTTTGAGGATCATACACTGATTTGGGCTTTTCTTCAACTGTTGAACAGAAAACGCACCTTTTTAGGGTTAGTTCATCTGTTGAAAAGCCAAAGCAAGAAAATGCAGCTGTTTTGAGGAAATTTCACCCATTTGGTGGAACGTCCACTCTTCTAGGGGAAAATCCTTCTTTTATGGTTTAAATAAATCTTAGTGAAACTAAGTCACACATCAGCCCCAACAGCTATGGTGCTGATGCCCTGTTATACATTTCCCCATCTTCTGATAATCAAGACTTTGAGATAGATTGACCAGCAGCTTGTCAGATATTTCTCAGTGGATGTCAGAAAATATTCTAGGACAAAAGCACAAAAAACACAAATATTGATTATTCGTACAAAATCTGAGACGAAGCTGCTTAGACTTTAGGCATTGTTTTGTCGTGCATGTGAACCTAAGCATTTAAATAAGTTTATATCATTTGGGGTGCGCAAACCGTTAAATTAAAACGCACCCTTTTTGGGGTTTGTACGACCGTTAAAATTCAAACGCACCCGTTTTGGGGTGCGCAAAACCGTTAAATTAAAACGCACCCGTTTTAGGGTTTGTACGACCGTTAAAATTCAAACGCACCCGTTTTGGGGTGCGCAAAACCGTTAAAATTCAAACGCACCCGTTTTGGGGCGCACAAAACCGTTACAATTCAAACGCACCCGTTTTGGGGTTTGTACGACTGTTAAAATTAAAACGCACCCTTTTTGGGGTTTGTACGACCGTTAAAATTCAAACGCACTCGTTTTGGGGCTCGCAAAACCGTTAAAATTCAAACGCACCCGTTTTGGGGTGCGCAAAACCGTTAAAATTAAAACGCACCCTTTTTGGGGTTTGTACGACCGTTAAAATTCAAACGCACTCGTTTTGGGGCTCGCAAAACCGTTAAAATTCAAACGCACCCGTTTTGGGGTTTGTACGACCGTTAAAATTCAAACGCACCCGTTTTGGGGCCCACAAAACCTTTACAATTCAAACGCACTCGTTTTGGGGCTCGCAAAACCGTTAAATTAAAACGCACCCGTTTTGGGGTTTGTACGACTGTTAAAATTAAAACGCACCCGTTTTGGGGTTTGTACGACCGTTAAAATTAAAACGCACCCGTTTTGGGTGCGCAAAACCGTTAAATTAAAACGCACCCGTTTTAGGGTTTGTACGACCGTTAAAATTCAAACGCACCCGTTTTGGGGTTTGTACGACCGTTAAAATTAAAACGCACCTTTTTTGGGGTTTGTACGACCGTTAAAATTAAAACGCACCTTTTTGGGGTTTGTACAACCGTTAAAATTCAAACCCACCCGTTTTGGGGCTCGCAAAACCGTTAAATTAAAACGCACCCGTTTTGGGGTTTGTACGACCGTTAAAATTAAAACGCACCTTTTTTGGGGTTTGTACGACCGTTAAAATTAAAACGCACCTTTTTTGGGGTTTGTACAACCGTTAAAATTCAAACGCACTCGTTTTGGTGCTCGCAAAACCGTTAAATTAAAACGCACCCGTTTTAGGGTTTGTACGACCGTTAAAATTCAAACGCACCCGTTTTGGGGTGCGCAAAACCGTTAAATTAAAACGCACCCGTTTTAGGGTTTGTACGACCGTTAAAATTAAAACGCACCCGTTTTGGGGTGCGCAAAACCGTTAAAATTAAAACGCACCCTTTTTGGGGTGCGCAAAACCGTTAAATTAAAACGCACCCGTTTTAGGGTTTGTGCGACCGTTAAAATTCAAACGCACCCGTTTTGGCGCTCGCAAAACCGTTAAAATTCAATTGCACCCTTTTTGGGGTTTGTACGACCGTTAAAATTAAAACGCACCCTTTTGGGGGTTCATAAAATCGTTAAAATGAAAAATAATCCCTTTTGGGTGTTGGATAACTGTTAATATTAAGGCGCACCCGATTTGATGATAGTACTCCTGTTTTGGGTGTGTTACATTCGTCAAAACAAATGAACTCTACCTATATTGGGGTTAGTACAACTGCTAAACAGAAAGCGCACCAGTTTAGGGGTTTGTATAAGTGTTAAAAGGAAAATGCAGCTCTTTTGGCCTTAGTAAAACCATTAAAATGAAAGTGCTTCTGTTTTGGGGTTTGTACAACAGTTAAAAGGAAAACGCACCAATTTTGAGGTTATTTAAACTGTTAAAATGAAATTGCACCTGTTTTGGCTGTTTTGTTTGTATAACGGTGAAAATTAAAGCGCACTGGATTTGAGGATGGTACACCTGTTTTGGGATTATTTAAATCGTTAAATGAAAGCCCACCTGACTTGGAGTTTTTACAACAGTTCTTGGGTTTGTACAAACATGAAAAGGACAACGCAGCTTTTCTGGGGTTAGAAAAGCCTTTAAAATGAGAGAGCATCAGTTTTGAGGATCATACACTGATTTGGGCTTTTCTTCAACCGTTGAAAAGAAAACGTACCTTTTTAGGGTTAGTTCATCTGTTGAAAAGCCATCGCAAGAAAATGCAGCTGTTTTGAGGAAATTTCACCCATTTGGTGGAACGTCCACTCTTCTAGAGGAAAATCCTTCTTTTATGGTTTAATTAAATCTTAGTGAAACTAAGTCACACATCAGCCCTAACAGCTATGGTGCTGATGCCCTGTTATACATTTCCCCATCTTCTGATAATCAAGACTTTGAGATAGATTGACCAGCAGCTTGTCAGATATTTCTCAGTGGATGTCAGAAAATATTCTAGGACAAAAGCACAAAAAACACAAATATTGATTATTCGTACAAAATCTGAGACGAAGCTGCTTAGACTTTAGGCATTGTTTTGTCGTGCATGTGAACCTAAGCATTTAAATAAGTTTATATCATTTGGGGTGCGCAAACCCTTAAATTAAAACGCACCCGTTTTGGGGTGCGCAAAACCGTTAAATTCAAACGCACCCGTTTTAGGGTTTATACGACTGTTAAAATTAAAACGCACCCGTTTTGGCGCTCGCAAAACCGTTAAAATTCAATTGCACCCTTTTTGGGGTTTGTACGACCGTTAAAATTAAAACGCACCCTTTTGGGGGTTCATAAAATCGTTAAAATGAAAAATAATCCCTTTTGGGTGTTGGATAACTGTTAATATTAAGGCGCACCCGATTTGATGATAGTACTCCTGTTTTGGGTGTGTTACATTCGTCAAAACAAATGAACTCCACCTATATTGGGGTTAGTACAACTGCTAAACAGAAAGCGCACCAGTTTAGGGGTTTGTATAAGTGTTAAAAGGAAAATGCAGCTCTTTTGGTCTTAGTAAAACCATTAAAATGAAAGTGCTTCTGTTTTGGGGTTTGTACAACAGTTAAAAGGAAAACGCACCAATTTTGAGGTTATTTAAACTGTTAAAATGAAATTGCACCTGTTTTGGCTGTTTTGTTTGTATAACGGTGAAAATGAAAGCGCACTGGATTTGAGGATGGTACACCTGTTTTGGGATTATTTAAATCGTTAAATGAAAGCCCACCTGACTTGGAGTTTTTACAACAGTTCTTGGGTTTGTACAAACATGAAAAGGACAACGCAGCTTTTCTGGGGTTAGAAAAGCCTTTAAAATGAGAGAGCATCAGTTTTGAGGATCATACACTGATTTGGGCTTTTCTTCAACTGTTGAACAGAAAACGCACCTTTTTAGGGTTAGTTCATCTGTTGAAAAGCCAACGCAAGAAAATGCAGCTGTTTTGAGGAAATTTCACCCATTTGGTGGAACGTCCACTCTTCTAGGGGAAAATCCTTCTTTTATGGTTTAAATAAATCTTAGTGAAACTAAGTCACACATCAGCCCTAACAGCTATGGTGCTGATGCCCTGTTATACATTTCCCCATCTTCTGATAATCAAGACTTTGAGATAGATTGACCAGCAGCTTGTCAGATATTTCTCAGTGGATGTCAGAAAATATTCTAGGACAAAAGCTGAAAAAACACAAATATTGATTATTCGTACAAAATCTGAGACGAAGCTGCTTAGACTTTAGGCAGTGTTTTGTCGTGCATGTGAACCTAAGCATTTATATAAGTTTATATCATTTGGGGTGCGCAAACCCTTAAATTAAAACGCACCCGTTTTGGGGTGCGCAAAACCGTTAAATTAAAACGCACCCGTTTTAGGGTTTGTACGACTGTTAAAATTAAAACGCACCCGTTTTGGGGTGCGCAAAACCGTTAAAATTAAAACGCACCCTTTTTGGGGTTTGTACGACCGTTAAAATTCAAACGCACCCGTTTTAGGGTGCGCAAAACCGTTAAATTCAAACGCACCCGTTTTAGGGTTTGTACGACCGTTAAAATTAAAACGCACCCGTTTTGGGGTTTGTACGACCGTTAAAATTCAAACGCACCCGTTTTGGGGCTCGCAAAACCGTTAAAATGAAAACGCACCCGTTTTGGGGTTTATACGACCGTTAAAATTCAAACGCACCCGTTTTAGGGTTTGTACGACCGTTAAAATTCAAACGCACCCGTTTTGGGGTGCGCAAAACCGTTAAATTAAAACGCACCCGTTTTAGGGTTTGTACGACCGTTAAAATTCAAACGCACCCGTTTTGGGGTGCGCAAAACCGTTAAATTAAAACGCACCTGTTTTAGGGTTTGTACGACCGTTAAAATTCAAACGCACCCGTTTTGGGGTGCACAAAACCGTTAAAATTAAAACGCACCCTTTTTGGGGTTTGTACGACCGTTAAAATTAAAACGCACCCTTTTGGGGGTTCATAAAATCGTTAAAATGAAAAATAATCCCTTTTGGGTGTTGGATAACTGTTAATATTAAGGCGCACCCGATTTGATGATAGTACTCCTGTTTTGGGTGTGTTACATTCGTCAAAACAAAAGAACTCTACCTATATTGGGGTTAGTACAACTGCTAAACAGAAAGCGCACCAGTTTAGGGGTTTGTATAAGTGTTAAAAGGAAAATGCAGCTCTTTTGGCCTTAGTAAAACCATTAAAATGAAAGTGCTTCTGTTTTGGGGTTTGTACAACAGTTAAAAGGAAAACGCACCAATTTTGAGGTTATTTAAACTGTTAAAATGAAATTGCACCTGTTTTGGCTGTTTTGTTTGTATAACGGTGAAAATGAAAGCGCACTGGATTTGAGGATGGTACACCTGTTTTGGGATTATTTAAATCGTTAAATGAAAGCCCACCTGACTTGGAGTTTTTACAACAGTTCTTGGGTTTGTACAAACATGAAAAGGACAACGCAGCTTTTCTGGGGTTAGAAAAGCCTTTAAAATGAGAGAGCATCAGTTTTGAGGATCATACACTGATTTGGG